>NC_053028.1:374371079-374671079 GCF_003073215.2 Triticum urartu | reverse complement strand
CAGCTGGGGGAGCGAGGGAGTTCCGGTGCGGCCGTCTTGCCGCACGGACGGATGCTGAGACGATGCTTGCTGCTCGTCCCCCGCCGGGCCGGTGGCGGCGTTGACGGTAGGTGATGGGAAACGGTGAGGACGCCCGCCGATAGGAGCCGTATGGGCGACGCGGGAAGCGAGAGCGGCCCGGCCCTCGGCGCGGACCCGACAAGCGTCAGACATGGGTGCGATGGTCGGAGGAGAACGGGGTGGTGGAAGACGAATTCCGGCGGCCCCCTACCCGGCGCGCCAAATGTCGGATTTCGGGTTCCGGTAGACCCTTGAGGTTCGAACACTGGGGTGCGCGCGGAGATTTCTCTTCCTACCTACCTGCACCCCTCCGCCTCGCTAAGATCTTAGCTATGGAAAGAACAATACGAGAGACACATGGTTTATACTGGTTCGGGCCACCATTGTGGTGTAATACCCTACTACAGTGTGTGGCGTGGTGGATTGCCTCTTGGGCTGATGATAATGAATGATACAAGGAAGAACAGCCTCGCGAGGGTCTGTTCTTGGCTGGGGCGATGAACTGCTGGGAGGAGTTCAGCCACCCTTCTCTCTCTCTCTGATTGTCTTTCTCCGATTCAACCTCCTATCGAACCTCTCCTCTTAACCCCTCCAAACCCCTCTCTTCTGTGGGTGGCTGGTCCTATTTATAGAGGCCCTGGTCCTCTTCCCAAATATCGAGCGGGAAGGGAGCCAACAATGGCGGGCTAATTTGAAGGGGGACAGCTAGTACTAGCTACCCTGACAAAAGTAGTCTTCACCTGCACAAAGCTCTGGTGGTGACACCGTCTTGGGCTCCACGATGACCTCCGTCTTGCAGTCTTCCTGGTCCTGGTCTCGTTGCACCGAAATGGCAACCTTTGCCTGATGCCTCGGTACTCCGCGGCTGCGCTTGCCCCCTTTGCACCAAAGAGGAAAGGAGGACACTGCGCGGGCTGGCACCCGCCTGGCGCCCTTGGTCATCATGGCTTGCGTCACGGGCACCTCGTGAGGTACCCCGCCTTGATCTCTCCACCTCCTCGCGAGCCAGCCTGATGAGGCCGTGCCTGAGGAAGCTCTGTGTCGTCCGCCCCGCGAGGCTTGGCCCCTCGTGACGGTCTTGGGTCTGTGTTGATGAAGATGGGCCGTGCTGGGCCCCCCTTGAGCCACGCCGCAGGCCGCAGGCAGGCAAGTCTGGGGACCCCCGTTCCCAGAACGCCGACAAGGACTAGCCACCACCTTAGTGAGGGAGAGAGATCACCCCCCCACACACACACACAAGCTCACCAAGCTCAAGAATGACTCAACCTCAGGAGGCCATTCTTCCCTTGTATGGTTCATCATTATCCCAAGAGGCAATCCACCACCACCACACTAGAGTAGGGTATTACACCACAACAGTGGCCCGAACCAGTATATACCCCGTGTCCTTCTGTGTTGTGAGTTCGCCGAGTTCGTCCGCAAGATCTTAGCGAGCTAGTGCGTAGATTGGTTGCAGGGAAAGACTTCGCGCGCACCCAAGTGTTTGAACCTTAAGGGTTTGCCGGAACCCCACATCCCGACATTTGGCGTGCCAGGTAGGGGCGTGCCGTAGCTTCTCTTCCATCAGTTCGTCGCTCCGTCGCTCCATTATCTCCATGTCGGACGCTCGCCGCGCTCGAGCTGAGCGTTGGGCCGCCCTCGCCGCCCGCGTTGCTCAGATGGCTCCCATCGGCGGGCCGCCTCGTCGTTCTCGGTCCCCCGCCGCCAACGCTGTCACCGGGCCGGTGGGAAACAAGCAGCAGGTGTCCTTGCAACATCCTTCGGTGCGGAAGGACAGCCGCACCGCTACTCCATCACTCACCCCTGCTGGCTCTTTGTCTCACGCGCACCGTGCTCCCATGGAGGCACGGGCCGTGCTCATCACGGCGAACGAGCTCCTGCATTACCGCCCCGTCGAAGACGTCTATGAGGAGTGGCTCGACCACGTCGCCGAGCTCGTCCATGCCGCGGGGGCTCTCTGGCGCCGTCCCACACTCTGCCTCCGTCTCAGCAGGCCGCGGGCGACGGGGCTCATGGCGTGCCTCCAACGCCTTGACCCCAAGACGGTGCCTTGGCGCTAAGGCACGCGCCTCCGCGGCATGATCCGCCGTGCCTGGTGCCCACGCATGAAGAAAGGAGCTGCCAAGAAATCCCGCGGCCGCGAGAAGCTGCACCAGCACTCCCCGCGCCACCTCGTCAAGACCGCGCGCCGCCTGTAGTGGCACGGAGCAGACCTCGCCAAGACCAAGCTCCGCCCCTGAAGCGGGCCCCGGCAACCACGGCAGGCTGCCGCGCCTTCACCCCTGAGCTGCGTAGCATTGCCTGGCCAGGCAAGTTCAAGCCAGATCTGCCTCCTTGGTACGACGGCACCGCCGACCCCGCGGAGTTCCTGCAGCTCTATGAGTTGAACATCAAACTGGCCGAAGGCGACGAAAAAGTCATGGCGAACTGGTTTCCCATGGCACTCAAGGATGGGGCCCGCTCCTGGCTCCTGAACCTGTAGCACGGCTGGATCTCCTCCTGGGACGAGATGCGTGACCGCTTCGTTGCCAACTTCCAGGGCACTCGTGACCGCCCACCAGTTGCGGGCGACCTACGCTGCATCAAGCAACAGCCAGGAGAGACCCTCCAGAAGTACATCCAGCGCTTCAACAACACCCGCCTCAAGATCCCCAAGGTCACGGACGAGGCCATCATCTCTGCGTTTTCCGACGGTGTTCGCGACATCAAGATGAAGGAAGAGCTGTCTATCCATGAGGAGCTTTACACATCTCAGGAGCTGTTCAACCTGGCGACCAGGTGCGCAAGAGCTGAGGAGGGGCGCCTCTCTCTCCTTGAGCTGCCAGCTGCAGGAGTGGAGGAAAAGAAGGCCTAGGCCAAGGACGTGAAGCGCAAAGAGGCAGTAGTGCTCACAGTAGAGCCCGACACCAAGCGAGGAAGAGATCAACCCGAGTCATCCAAGAACGGCCGCCCATTCTGCGCCTTCCACAAGCTGAACACCTGCAACACCAGCGACTGTCAAGAGCTCAGAGCCATTCGGGAAGGACGCTTCGGCCGATGCCCCGAGCGCAACGACCGAGGCTACGACCACGGAGGAGGACGCGGAGGCGGACGCTGGGACGACCGTGGCCCACGCCAGGAGTGGCGTGACCGGCCTCGTGAGGACCGCTGGCAGGACCAACCTCGCGAGGGCACCTGGAGGGACCTGCCTCGTGAGGATTGCCCCAAGGGCAACGCTGGTCTTCCCCGTTGCCGCCGCCAAGGAGGAACGACGACCACCACCAGGACGAAGGGCTGGGGGCTTCTAGGAGCCGCACGCGGTCGCTTGCATCTTGGACCGCGCTCAGGCCCCAGCCTCTCAGCGCATCTTCAAACAGTTCGGTCACGAGGTGAACACGATGCTCCCCAAGCTCGAGGCCACGCGCCCACTCCGGTGGTCCCAATGCGCCATCACCTTCAGCACGGCCGACCAGCTCAAGTGCGCAGCCACCGCTGGCACACTCCCTATGCTGTGCTCCCCAGTCATCAGCAATGTGCAAGTCACCAAGACTCTCATCGATGGCGGCGCAGGGCTCAACGTCCTATCCGCTGACACGTTCGATAGCCTCCAAGTGCCCTATGAGCAGCTCCAGCAAACCAAGCCTTTCTTAGGAGTGACTGACGGTTCCACCACACCAATAGGGTAAGTCCGCCTGCCTATCACCTTCGGGGAGCGTAAGAATTAACGCACCGAGCTCATCAACTTCGACATCGCGCACATCCACCTGCCGTACAATGCCATCCTCGGGTATCTAGCCCTGGCCAAGTTCATGGTAGTCACTCACCACGGCTACAACGTTCTCAGGATGCCAGGAAGTGGGGGGATCATCACGGTCCCATGTGAAGAAAGGGATGCGGTGTGCTCCCTTGAGCGCGCCTTCCAAGCCGCGGCAATCGACAACCCTGACAGCAGAAGTGAAGGCCCTCCGGAGACCATCCCCAAGAAGATGGCGTCGCATCAGGAGCCTCATTAGGATCAGTGGCCGCTCCAGGGGCTCCTCCCTCCACCGCATAGGAAAGCACGCCCGGCGCCCTCCTCAGGCAAGGCTCGGGGGCTCTCTTCTGGAGGGCCTCGGACCTTGCCAATCTCACGAGGGAGGCGCTTGGGCACCACTTGGAAGTGTGCTTCATGGCACGTGTTCCTCAGAAGAGCATGGGGCAAGGAATGCCCACCACCCAGGAGTTCATCACCAAGACCACCCAAGAGCTACAAGATGCAAGAGCCATGCGTGCTGACAGCCGCTCATAGAGTGTGCCTCACCACCCAAGCGAGGGTGCTGAGCTACGCGCCTACGTCGACATCCCAGGGCTCAACAGGGCCGCATCTCAGGAACGCTTCTGGCCATCACGCGCGGGCTGCTTTGAGGGTCCACCACACAGCTTCATTCACATGCCCTTCGGCTTGCCGAGCGTGGCGTCGGCCCATGAGCGCAGTGTGCGGCAAGTCCTGGCGGCTCAGGAGGCCAGTTTCCACACCGTTCTGGAGGAGATGGCGACGGCCTTCAGGGAACCTCCTGAGCTTCCAGAGCCTCCCGAGGCTCAGGGTCCCGGTGGCTCATGAGGAGTCATTCCTTCAACACGTGGCTTCAGCTGCACCAGCTCTACTTCGTCTACAGACCGAGGTGACATCTTCCAAGTTCATTTAAGCTGGGAGCGCCCCTCGGGCTGCACTATTCCCAGGCCACATGGGTCCATCCCTGTGGCATGTATCCCTTCTGCTTATGTTTCTAAGCTTACCTCGCTGGGGGCGCCCCTCGAGCTGCATCATCCCCACGCCGCTCGGGCCAGACCCAGTAGCATGTACCTTTCTGCATTTATCCTAGACAATCTGCTCTTCATGCTTAACCTGCCAACTGCTATCACCTGTTTGATCACCGCCCTCCATGGGTCCGTTCGCCCCATGGAATTTTCTTGCACGTTAAAAGGGGGGCTCCTGAGCATTGCGACTCAGGAGCTCTTACTGGCTCTCCAGCCCTCACCCCCTGGCCTTGACCACGGCATCGTGACCTGGCATACCAGCGGCGGCTGAGCTCGCTCGAGGGTCGGCACCTGAGGACGTAGAGTGCTTGCATCTAACCGCCTTGCAGGGACATACAGTCACCAAGACTCAAGACCAGGCGCAACCCGCCTTGAGGTAGGGCCTCGTGAGTCCCGCGCTGGCTCACGAGTGCCCAGATACACCTCGCAGCCCTGTCGTGCAAGCCACGTGTCAGGGCGGGGCTGTACACGCCCTGGGGGCTCCTCCTGGAGGGGGGGGCCCCATCCCATGCCCAAGTGGAAGCTCCATGCTCCGTGCTGGCTGTCGACACTATCGAGGAGCGGCTAGGCCCGTGCACAAGCGGAAGCACTATGCTTCGCCCTGGTGATAAACAATTGAGGGTGGCCCCACAGTCGTACCAACCTCAGGGAGCCCAGAGCTCAGCGCCCAGCCTCACCATGACGCCTCCCCTTAGGAGAGTCGCACAAGGGGGCTGGGCACGGGGGCTGCGCTTGGGTCACGCCCAAGCGCACGCCACCCACCAGGTCCCCCGGACCTGGGCGTCGCGCGCCCCTCCCGAGGCCTCGTTGAGGGCAGGTATGGAAATTGTTTGAACGTCAAGGGGGACTCCTGAGCATCGCGACTCAGGAGCCTAACTGGTCACGTTGCCCCTCACTCCTTGGTCCGTCCTGGTCTCCGGTTGGCCCAACGGCGGTTGAGGCATGCGCGGGGCCGGGCTCTGCCGACGTAGAACATCAATCTATCCTCACGAACTCTCCCTATATGTTGTTCGCACGTCAATGGGGACTCCTGAGCATCGCGACTCAGGAGCCTAACTGGTCACGTAGCCCCTCACTCCTTGGACCGTCCTGGTCTCCGGTCGGCCCAACGGCGGTTGAGGTATGTGCGGGGCCGGGCTCTGCCGACGCAGAACAAGGCAAATAAGGAAGGAAAATGCAGAATCTCAGAGCAAATATTACAAGCATAGTGTTCTCACAATATCAAATGAAAAGTCTAAACGTCTCCACGAGGCCTGATGTATGTCGCAGGAATGAAACAAGGAGAATAGCCGCAGGTCACCCCTGGATGTCGCTGTCGCCTGCGGAAGGAGCTCCCCTGTGGGCGACGATGTCCTAACCTTCGCCACCAGCCGCAGGATCCGCGGCATCACCAGACAGAGGATCGGAGACAAAGCCGCGGAACTTGCCCAGCAAAGCCTCCATTTGACCATGAACGGCTGCGGCGGCGGTTTCGTAGAGATCTTCAGCCACATGCTCCAGCAGCTCATCAAGCTGGGCGTTGGGGTCGCGGAGGTGCAGATGGCTGAGGACGCGGGTAAGTGCGGCTGAAGACAAAACGTGAGCTTCCACCTCCACCATGGGAGCGAGGTCCTCAAGGACCTCCTCAAGCGCCTTCACCACGAGAGGAAGCAGCTGGGCGGGGCCGTCCTCGTCAGTATCCAGCGGGTTCTCCAGGCCATGCTCGTAGAGCATCCCCAGCGCCTTTCGAGATCTCTTCTCGAGATCGGCGAAGGCCACACGGTCTTCGGCTAGGACTCGCGCCTTGGCGTTGAGATCGGCCTCCTTCACCCCCATCTTCTGCTCCAGCTCCTCCAACCGGTTGTGCTCGACAACCTGCCTCTTCCCCAGCTCCGCCAGCTCAGCATCACGGTTATTGACATCTTCCTCCCGGGCCTTCATCTCCTTCTCCTCTACTTCACGGCGGCGCGCCTCTTCGGCGTGCTTATCACGCAGGCTCTGCAACTCGCCCTCCAGCGGTTGGCAGCGGTCACGGGCGGCCTTGGCTTCTTTCAGCGCCGCCTCACAATCGGCTGCAGCACCGACGGCTCCTTGTTTCTCTCTCTCGAAAGTCGCAATAGCCTGGCCCAGCACCGCGCGTACTGCCAGGTCAGAATGAAGCTAGCCGGAGGCCAACCCCAGACGCCCGGCCACCAGGCGTGGGTCATCGCTCATGAGATCCGCCTGCAGTTGGGTCATCTCTGAAAGGGCACGCTCCAAGACGGCAGCAGGAGCAGAAGAACCAAGGAGTGGAGGCGCAGCAGTTGGAGGAAGCAACATCATCACCAGGGCTTGGGAGACCGCGGGTTCTGGAGCAGCTGGGACCTCATCAGCCGCGCCAAGTACCGGCACCTCCGGAGCTAGCAGGGCCATGGGGGCTGACTCCATGCGGCGGAGCTCCTCTTGGCCCCGTGAAGACGACTGGGCTGGGGAGGCACGGGGTATGTTTCCTCCTTGATCTACGGAAGGAGGCACAGCTGCCTTACCCTCCTTCCTCTTCTTCGCCGAAGATATCGGCCTGATCAACCAAAGGAGAGCGTCAGAAAAAAAACAAGCACCCGCATGGACCGAGCGAAGTTCGAAACACCTACCGGTCCACCGCAAGGTACTCCACCTTTCGCTTGTGAAGCTTGAGGCCCGACAGCATCGAGACCTGAGGAGCAGGCGCTCCGGCTCCGGTGGCGCCATGCGGTGCGGCGGCGGAACCGGATCCAGCCCCAGGAGGTGTTGGGGTGGAGGCGGCACCACGGTCCACCAACGACGGCCTACCCTTTGTCGGGACGAGGGGTTGCTCCTTCCCTCCTTTGTAGGCGTCGGCCTCGGCATCATCAGGAAGGGCGCGGAGAATCTCGGCCTTGCTCGGAGGGGAGGTCTCCTCCACCTCTTCCGGGGTCTCCTCAGAGTCCTCCTCCCCCCCTCTTCGTGGGACTCGCCAGAAGACACCTCCACTGGCTTCTGCGCCGAAGGAGCTCCCGAAAGCACCGGCGGCACCAGCCCGCGCGCATCAAAAGTCGGCCTGGAGGCGACGAATTCCTCCCGGTCCCTGCGTTGGAACAGGGGAATGAAGGTGCTAGGCGGGTACTCCTGGTTGTCTCCAACTATGAGGCGCATGACGTCGTCCAGTTTGTCGTCAGGCAGGTCCCCCGGCCTCATGCGGGCCTTGTGTTCCCCTCCTTCAACCTGCCAGAAGGGGGGCGCGCGCCTGGAGTGGGGCGACCCGCAGCGTCAAGAACTCCCTAAGGAGCATCGCTCCCATTATTTTGGCCGCCCTCGCATTGCCCGCTTCAGGTCAGTCATCATCTGCTCCAACAGTAACGATGCCCGCTCGTCGACAAGCTCTGCCCTAGGCCACTCCTTGCCTTGCCGGCGCGCCTCTGTCGGCAACGCCAGGCGCGGATGGGCGAGCTTAGCATCCACCATGACCCACTTGGATCGAATGTTATTGGCACTCTTCCCGATGCTTGAGATCGAGTTGGCCTTGCCGGACGCAACGAAGTTGGCGCATCCAAAGATGTGACCATCGCTGACACGAAGGAAGAAGTGGCGCAGGAGCGCCACGGAAGGCATCAGGCCCAGGTACGCCTCACAGTAGTAGGCAAAGATGGACAGGAGGAGGACATAGTTGGGGTGGAGATGCAACGCCTGCAGCCCATAGTGGTCGAGGACTTCATAGAAGAAATCAGTGAAGGGAGGAACCAACCCGACGGCAAGGCTGCTCGAAAAGAAGGGGAAGAGGGTGCTCCCCTCAGGCTCCAGCTCGTCGGGGGCAAGCCGGAGATCCGTCTTCCCCCACTCGTTGCTCTCTCCCACCGTCAGCAGGCGCACGGACGCAAGGCTCTTCTCCGTGACAGTGGGCGCCTCAAGGGCGGCAGATGCAGAGCAAGGCCGGAGCAGATCTGTAGGTAGCGGCGATGAAGAGCAAGAAAGGGGATCTGAAGCGAGGCGAGGAAGAAGCAATGAAGGCAAGTGCTGCGCGCGCCAGCCTTTTGTCAGGTCAAGCGGTTGCCAAAACAACATGGGGAAGCGGAGACGCCCACGTCCAATCAACTGCCATGCGTCAACCGAGGCCGCAGGCTTTTGGGGCCCGCGGTGCTCCGAACTTGACCCTTGGCTTTGCCGCGAAGCCAAGCCCGAGCACACCTTGGTCCCGGGGGCTACTGTCGGCGTTCTGGGAATGGGGGTCCCCAGACATGCCTGCCTGCGGCCCGTGGCGTGGCTAAGCTAGCAGGCCGTACGGCCCATCTTCACCAACAAAGCGCCCAAGACCCTCGCGAGGGGCCAAGCCTCGCGAGGAGGACGACGCAAGACCTCCTCTGGAGTGGCCTAGCTAGGCAGGCTCACGAGGAGCGTAGATATCAAGGCGAGGCAAACCTCACGAGGCTCTCGTGACGTGAGCCGTGACGATCGACACCAGGCGGGCGCCAGCGCGCACAATGTCCTTGTTTCCTCTTTGGTGCAAAGGGGGCAAGCGCAGCCGCGGAGCACCGAGGCCTCACGCAAAGGTTGCCATTTCGGTGCAACAAGACCAAGACCATGCACTGCAAGACGGAGGTCATCGTGGAGCCCAGAATAGCGTCACCACCAGAACTTTGTGCAGGCGAAGACTACTTTTGTCAGGATAGCTTGTGCTAGCTGTCCCCCTTCAAAATTAGCCCGCCATTGTTGGCTCCCTTCCCGCTCGATATTTGGGAAGAGGACCAGGGCCTCGATAAATAGGACTAGCCACCACCTTAGAGAGGGAGAGAGACCACCCCCCACACACAAGCTCACCGAGCTCAAGAACGCCTCAACCTCAGGATGCCGTTCTTCCCTTGTATGGTTCATCATCAGCCTAAGAGGCAATCCACCACCACCACACTGGAGTAGGGTATTACACCACAACGGTGGCCCAAACCAGTATAAACCCTCTGTCCTTCTATGTTGTGAGTTCGTCGAGTTCGTCCGCAAGACCTTAGCGAGCTAGAGCGTAGATCGGTTGGAGGGAAAGACTTCGCGCGCACCCCAGTGTTCGAACCTTAAGATTTTGTCGGAACCCCACATCCCGACACATTGCTAGTTGCAGGTTCAGTTGTAGGTTGTTCCATGTTGGGACATGGATATCATGGATATCTTGGGATTTCACAATATCTTTTATTTAATTAATGCACATATATACTTGGTAATTGGTGGAAGGCTCGGCCTTTTGCCTGGTGTTTTGTTCCACTCATGCTGCCCTAGTTTTCGTCATACCGGTGTTATGTCCCTTGATTTTGTGTCCCTAACATGATGAGGGTTTATGGGCCCCTCTTGATAGTTCACTTTGAATAAAACTCTTCCAGCAAGGCCCAACATTGGTTTTACCATGTTCCTAATAACAACTAAAACATGCATAGGGACCCATCGGCACCCGAGGTCTCTTAATCAACCCCCCAGGGCCAATGCTCCTCATGGGTGTTGGTCCACCTACCTAGCAGTTGGTGGTGCCATCTTGGGGCAACTTGAGTTATTTGTCTATCATCCACTTAGCATAGACGGTCTTGTCTTGAGAACGAGATACGCGCGGCTCCTATCGGGGTATCGACGCACCGGGTGGTTTTTGCTGGTTTTGTTTTACCATTGTTGAAATGTCTTGTGCACTGGGATCCCAAGTTTGATCGGATGTCCCACAATGGAGGATTGTCTCCACATATCATGAGCTTGTCATGGGCTAACTTGGGATACCCCTGTAGGGTTTAAACTTTCAAGAATCATGCCCACGGTTATGTGGCAAATGGGAATTTGTTAATATCATGTTGTAGTGGACTTGAACTAAACTCAATTAAAATAAACCAACCACGTGTGTAACCATGACTGTCCCTTTTCGAGTGAGTTTGGGAAGAGAACACGGTTGGGTTATGTTTGAACGTAAGTAGTTCAGGATCACTTCTTGATCATTACTAGTTTGCGACCGTTTGCGTAGATTCTCATCTTACTCTTGTAATCATAAGTTAGTCACCATACCATGCTTAGCTGCTTGCTGCAACCTCACCACTTATCCATTCCATACCCATTATGCTTTGCTAGTCTTGATACCCATGGTAATGAGATTGATGAGTCCTCGTGGCACACATATTACTACAACAATAGTCGCAGGTACGGGTAATGTGATGCTCTGATGTGAGAGCGATGCTTGCTTGTTTGGAGTTCTTTCGCTTCTTCTTCTTCTTTGATCAAGGGATAGGTTCTGGGTCGGGTGATGCAGAGCATCCCAAGGTCATCCCCATGGACCTACCATCACCTCACCAAGTGCCTAGCGGACCCATGACACGAGCACGTGCAAGAGCTCTTGAAACCGAGGTGACATCTCTCCTCTCACACTTCCAATTCGATACACATGATACATGGCTACTACCTCAAAAGGAGACATTGTGCATACTCAGGTATCTAGGAGTTGGCCATGAAGAAGCTAAGGAGCAAGGAGAATAAGAAGAGGAAGATGGACATGAAGACGGAGAAGAAGAGATGCGGAAGAAGCTATAGGCTCCGGACGACCGACCAGGACCAGATGTCCGACGATCTCCAGGCTCCGGACGTCCGACACCTCCTCACCGGAGCCAAAATGACGGAATTCCGAGGCCTCCCGGACGCCCGACGCCCGAACGACCGACCCCGACCGGACGTCCGACCGAAGCACACCCGAGCCGAATCTACGGACGTCCGACAGGCACCGGACGTCCGGACCCTCGCGAGCCTCCGGACGACCGGTGACCCCCGGACGTCCGACGCCTGTGCGCGGCCATGTGTTGGGCTGCAGCCCATGTTCCCCCCACTTTGCCCCCTTTTGCACTAAGACTATACATAGACCTCCTATTACCCCTAGCTAGGGTTAGCATTGGTTTAGCTCATATTTAGAGATAGAGCATTGCTCATCCACATCGGATCTACTCCACGAGAGAGACCACGGCCCCTCTTCAGAGAAGATCTGATGCGGAGCATCCCACGATCATCCCCATGCACGCACCTACACCTCCAACGACACCACTTGGACCAATGACTAGAGCCCGAGCCAAGGCTATCGAAGAAGAGGTGAACACACTCCTCTCCGAACTTCCACTCTTTATGCATGAGACATGGCTACTACCTAAGTCCGAGTTGTTGTGCATGATTAGGTACCAAGAGGACCCTCCCGAAGATGCACATGAAGATGTACAAGTCCCCATGTTTATGGATGAAGAGAACCAACGGAAGGAGTCAAGTACACCTCCTAGGCCCCAGACATCCGACCATGACCCCAGACGTCCGGCCCCTGGGGCTTCACCCACCACAGCCGCTCAGCCGCTAGGGACTACTAGCCTCGGACATCCGGCCTCGCCAGCCTGGACATCTGGCCCTTCCCGAGCCCCCGGATATCCAGCCTCAAGCCCGGAAATCCGAACCCCTCCGAACCTGAGAGCAACAAACTAGCCGATCCAGCCCGGACATCCAGCCTCGCGTGAAAGCCCGAACATCCGGCCCGACGCCCAGACGTCCGGCCTCCCCTATATGTGTACCCCATCTCCCCCTAGACTATATATACTCCTCGTCGTCCTACTTTCTAGGGTTAGCATTGGTTTAGCTCATATTTAGAGATAGAGAATTGCTCATCCACATCAGATCTAGTCCACGAGAGAGACTGCGGCCCCTCTTCGGAGAAGACCCTTTGGATTCAAGACCTCCTTGTCGAGAAGAACATCAAGACCTCCTCACGGAGAAGACTAGCTACATTTATATCGTCCTTAGTTGTCCGTGGATCATGTGATCTCTTATGTACCCAAGGATCTAGCACATGTGTGACTATTTCATGTTGGTTTAATGATTTCCCGTGTTTCCCCTCGTTTTCTCCTTGTGTTCTTCGTGTTCATCGCGGGATCCGCTCCTTTCGTGAAAGATCGGCCGACTAAGGTTCTACCCTACATCATCTTGGTATCTCGAGCCACGTTGATCATGATTTCGGAGCCTCCCCGTTGTGTTCCTAGCCTTGTTTTTGTTGATTTTATCCCTAATTCGAAAATTCCCCACAAAAATAGCCCCAAATTGTTTTTTTGTGATTTGTTGGTGTGATGAAGTTTTGCTGGATTTGATCCGCGGATTTTGTGTGTAGCGGGTAGATCTATCTTTCCATCCACTTTTCCCCAATTTCCATCCAAAATTGCTCCAAATTTTTCCCGGATTTGCCACCTTCTATGCGGAATTCGTCTGGATCGAGAGCCCGGACATCTGACCCGATAGCCCGGACATCCTGCACCCCGGACATCCAGCCTTCACGCCCGGACATCCGGCCCCTGGTAGCATCACTTCCTGTCCACCACCCATTTTCCATCCATATTTCGCCAAATTTTGTTCCGGTATCCACATATACTTCCGCATATGTCCACCACTTCTGAATAGCACCGCCATATACCACATACACAACCACCGCTTACCAACACCAAATCCGACAATATTGGTCCAATTTTTCTTTGAGAATTTGAGTTGCGGTACCGTGTCCTACTTGCGTTTCAGCTATTTAGGTACGGTTCGACATCAACATCACTGCCGCTCATCTTTGCCATGGACGCGTCATCAACAACAACCACCACGTACGCAAGAAACGGTAACCTCACCATGGTATTGGACATATCATTTTTGCCATTACTTTGATAGCCATCATAGTGTTACTCCTTTGCGTCGCTTACCCATCGAGACTAGCTTTTGAGTATTGCCAGCAACGAGACTTGTGCACATTAGTGATCATACTTCCCATAGCATACATACATAATTGTTGCATATCTTGCTATCATCTCTCGTGTCACAAGGTTGTCATCACATACACAATTGCTATCTTGGTTCGTGAAGCATTGCATCAGAAAAGAGCTCAAACAACAAAGAGCCAAACAAGCTTTTAAGAAAAAGGGAAAGATAAGCAAAGAGCTTTTAAGCAAGAACCATAGCTTCATACAACATTAAGATTGTCATACTCTATCATCTTGGATCATATCATAGAAACACCTTGCATAGAGCATACTTGGGATAGTAGTCGTTGCATTTTTCTTAGTAGGTTGTGCGCAAGTCCTTGCATCCTCCTATTGTGCAATCATGCTAGCGTCTCTCTAGTGTTGTGCAACAAGAGCATTTTGGTGGATCCCACATTTTGGCTCATCCTTGGTTGCACAACCCCACTTATCTTTTTGCGCGTGTGTTTCCATGTACCTTATTTTGCTTGGTCTACTTGTTGCATTGCAATCTTGCGAATCTTATCCAACATTATTGAATCTCACTTACAATTGCATCTAATTTTGTGCCACCATCTGTCGGATGTGGGGTTCCGGCAAACCCATAAGTTTCGAACACTGGGGTGCGCACGAAGTCTTTTCCTCCCACCGGTCTACGCCCTAGCTCGCTAAGATCTTGCGGACGAACTCGACGAACTCGCAACACAGAAAGACACAAGATTTATACTGGTTCGGGCCACTGTTGTGGTGTAATACACTACTCCAGTGTGGTGGTAGTGGATTGCCTCTTGGGCTGATGATGAACAATACAAGGGGAAGAACAGCCTCCTCGTGTTGAGGTGTTCTTGTGCTTGGCTAACTTGTGTGGGTGAGTGCTAGATGCCCCTACTGTGGTGGCTAGCTCTACTTATATAGGCCCTGGTCCTCTCCCCAAATATTGAGCTGGAAGGGAGCCAACAACGGCGTGCAAATTTGAAGGGGGACAGCTAGTACAAGCCATCCTGACAAAGGTGGTCTCCGCCTGCGAAAGGCTCTAGTGGTGACGCTGTCTTGGGCTCCACGATGACCTCCCTCTTGCCGTCATTTTAGTCTTGGTCTTGTTGAACCTATATGGCAACCTTTGCCTGATGCCTCGGTACTCCTCGCCTGCGCTGGCCTCCTTAGAACCAAAGAGGAAACAAGGACGCTGCGCGTGCTGGCGCCCGCCTGGTATCGATCGTCATGGCTCACGTCACAAGAGCCTCGTGAGGTTCGCCTCGCCTTGATATCTCCGCTCCTCGTGAGCCTGCCCGACTAAGCCACTCCAAAGGGGGTCTCGTGTCGTCCGCCTCACGAGGCTTGGCCCCTCGCGAGGGTCTTGGATGCCTTGTTCATGAAGACGGGCCGTACGGCATGCTGGCTTAGCCACGCCGCGGGGCGCAGGTAGGCAAGTCTGGGGACCCCATTCCCAAAACACCGACAGTGGCCCCTGGGCCCAAGGTGCGCTCGGGCTTGGCTTCGCGGCGAAGCCAAGGGTCAAGGATGGAGCATCATGGGCCCCAAAAGCCTGCGGCTTCGGTCGATGCGTGGCGGTTGATTGGACGTGGGCGTCTCCACTTCCCCATGCTACCTCGGCAACTACACGACTTGACAAGTCCCTGCGACATGCAAGGAAAACCATCATTACCTGCGATCGTGGGAGGTGCCGCTTGGCCTTCTCTTGCTATAAATGGGGAGGGGGCGGAGCCAACGTCACCCATCTTTTCCTCGCTTTCTTGCTCCTTCTTCGCTCCATTGCTTGCAGTGCCACCAATGGCGTGACGAAGGAAGTTCTCCGCCGCCGAGAAGGGAAAGGCCCCTCGCGAGGGACCCAGCGCCCATGCGCGGACGTGGCCGTTCGCGCAAGCACGCCGCATCCCCTGCCGCTGCCCACCGTCGGAGCGGCGCCATGGCATGCGGAGGGGGTCGTCCCAGCCATGGCGATCCAGTTGACAAGGAGAGGCGTGCTTTGGTAGTGCGCCCCCCGCCCGCGCTTCCACAAGGTGGAAGTGTCATTGGAGTTTGTCTACTACTCGGAGAATCCGGCCGGCAACTAGCTCCAACTTCCATGCTTCTTCACCGATGAGCTGCCGGCCTCCGGTCCAAGCGGACTCTGGCTGCAGGCGGATGGTTGTTGTAGCAAGGCCTCTTGGTTTGCAGTTGCGACTTCCGCCGCGTGCAACATAGCCCTGGCCCACGGCTGGCAGACGTTCGCCCGCGCGCGCGGCTTGGGCAGGCGGTGCGCCCCCCACTTCAAGTACGATGGTACTCCTCGCCTGCGCTGGCCTCGGTACTCCTCGCCTGCGCTGGCCTCCTTAGCACCATAGAGGAAACAAGGACGCTGCGCGCGCTGGCGCCCACCTGGTGCCCGCCTTGTGTCGATCATCATGGCTCACGTCATGAGAGCCTCGTGAGGTTCGCCTCACCTTGATATCTCCGCTCCTCGTGAGCCTGCCCGACTAGGCCACTCGAGGGGATCTCGTGTCGTCCGCCTCGCGAGGCTTGGCCCCTCACGAGGGACTTGGATGCCTTGTTGATGAAGACGGGCCGTACGGCCTGCTGGCTTAGCCACGCCGCGGGCCGCAGGCAGGCAAGTCTGGGGACCCCCGTTCCCAGAGAGCCGACACCATCCTAACCAAGCTCCACCATAAGCTTTTACTTGTGTACGTGTGAGAAACCGACAAGAATTGGTACCAATTGTGCTATTTCCTTGTCCACATTGGAGTGATCATTGATCGACTTTCAACTTCGTTTAAGGTACATTTGGTATTCGTTCTTCTCTTTCTACCACTCAAATTTATCTCTTGGAATGATGGATAGGCCAAGTACCTCTACCAAGCCTCTCTTCATTGAGAACGACGACGACATCAACTCCTACGTCACCAAGAGCCACTTCTTTGATAGTAACCACTCTTAAGATCAATTTTGGAAAATATAGTGGCACCACTAAGTTCATCAAGCATATCACCAAGGCGTGGAATGGGATACCAATAGCGAACGGTGATAGCATTGATAGGTCTACAATCGGAGCACATGCGAAAGCTATCATCTCTTTTTGGCACAAGAATGACCGGGATGGCACAAGGGCTCAAACTTTCACGCACATGTCCATGGTCTATGAGATTCTTTACTTGCCTTTGCATTTCTTTGGTTTCTTCGGGGTTGACGCGGTAGGGAGCTTTGTTCGGAAGCAGTGCTCCGGTGATGAGGTCGATGCGGTGCTCAATGCCTCATAGCAGAGCTAGTCCCGTAGGTAGCTCATCAGGGAAAACATCATGAAATTCATGCAAAAGAGAAGACACCACTAGAGGAAGAGTGTGAGAGGTGTTAGCTTGTGGTGCATTATCCGTGCACAAAAGGACGTAGTGTAGTACACTAGATGGGTTCTCACACACTCCTCTTATCTCACTTTTGGTGGCAAATAGGACTAAGTTCTTCTTTTCGCTCATCGTGGAGGTGCTCGATTTGGGCTTGTGGCGCTCACTCTCTTTTTGGTGGCTCACTCTCTCACTATTATCTCCAAGATGGGTGGCTTGCTTGTCGGCGACAACTTGGCTTGGAGACATGGGACGAAGTACGTACTCCTTTCCCTTGTTGAAGATGTAGTGGTTCGTTCGGCCGTTGTGGATGACTCCTCTATCAAATTGCCATGGGCGTCCAAGGAGAAGGTGCCAAACGGTCGTTGGAACAATGTCGCACTCTAAGGTGTCTTTGTAGGCGCCAATTTTGAGGGAGACTTGTACTCGATGCTCGACTTGGATAGTGCCGGAGTCGCTAAGCCATTGCACTTTGTATGGATGTGGGTGCTTTGTCTTGGGCAATTGGAGCTTGGATCAAAGTTCTTCACTTGCAAGGTTATGACAACTCCCTCCACCGATGATGACCTTGACGGATCTTCCATTGATGTCGGCCTTGGTGTGGAATGTGTGGCATCTATGGTCTTCTTCTTGGTGATGTTGGAGAGTCAAGACCTTGGAGACAACAAGAGAGGGACTTGAATCTTCATCGCAAAAGACTTGTTCCTCTTCATCGTTCACTTGCCCGTGCATGGAGACTTACTCAAGAGCGTCCTTTTCTCCTTCACTCATCGAGTCATAGGTTCTATCATCGTTCAGAATCATGGTCCGCTTCTTGGTGCACTCTTAGGACTTGTGGCCTCGGCCTCCGCATGTGAAGCATTTGAAGGAACTTCTCTTGACGACCTCATCGGTGGGGATTGATGATGATGAAGCTCTCGGCTTGAAGTTGCTTGTAGTAGGAGGATGACTTGGAGTTGACGAAGCTTTCTTGGAACTCGACTTGTCGATGTTGCTTGTAGAAGGCTTGGTAGACGGTGTTGGAGTCGTTGAAGCTTGGGTGTTGTAGAAGCCGTATGACTTGGATGAGAACTTGGCATATTTGAAGTCGTCTTGCACTTGACATTCCGCTTTTGTAGCTTGATGCACTAGCTCAATGAGGTTCGAGTATGGTTGGAAGTCAGCGGTCTTCTTGATAGGATGGTTGAGTTCATTCAATAAATGTGGCATAGTTTTCTCATCATCTTTCGTGACATTGGCTCATATCATGGCAATCACCATATCCTTGTAGTACTCTTCAACGCTCTTGGTTCCTTGCTTTAGTAGTTGAAGTTTCTTGAAGAGGTCGCGGTTGTAGTAGGTAGGCACAAAGCGTGCTCTCATGACATCCTTCATTTGTGCCCAAGTAGTGGGTGGTTTACCTCTTGCCTCTCGGCGCTCGATAACTTGTTCCCACCAAATGAGGACATAGTCTTGGAATTCGAGGGATGCCATCATGATCTTATTCTCTTCATCGTAGTTGTGCAAGCGGGAGATTTTGTCGACCTTGAATGCCCATGAAAGATACTCTTCGGGATCGTTGCTTCCATTGAACTTGGGCATGGTGAACTTTAGCTTGCCGTAGGGTTGCTCTTCATTGTGTTGGGGTTGGGGATGATGACGCCCGTGTTGTTGATGATTGTCAAGCTTGTGTTGCTCTTGGTGAGGAGGCTTGTCAACCTCATGTTTCTCTTGTCATGCAGGATTTCCATTGTCTTCATGCTCTTGATGAACTTGATGTTCTTGGCGAGCTTGTGGAGCAGCTTGTCGAGCTCTAGGAGGAACTTGACGATGCACGCGAGCTTGGAATCTTCTTTCTTGAATTTCTTCGTGAAGTTCTTCTTCTCGTTCACGAGCTTGTCGGCCTCGGTTGGCTATGGCTAGACTTGAATCTCCGAGGGCTTGTTGCACCACAAGTGCTTGAGATTCACGGAGTTGTTTTTCTTGGCGTTGTGCCTCTGCATCTTGTCCATCTTGGTGAAGAAGCGCTCGCTCTTCCACTTCATGTTGGCATTGTGTCAGCACCCTGATTCCAAGTCACATCAATCTAGCCGGTAACACCTCATATCACTTTGCGGCCTCACGCACGGTATTCCCACGGGTGTCGCCTTACCATGGCCCGGGACCATTTGCGCCTTTTGGCTCACGTATATGATAGTGTCGCTAGCATCCATATGACAGAGAACCCGGGCCGACATGACTAGTCATGAACCCAAAGTGGCACTAAATTACGGGGACAGGCATACATGAATCAACATCGAGCATGTCGGTTAGCAGCGTGCGAATCCAGGCTGTAGCACTAGGCTAACAGGACTCCGGTGAACCAGGCTGTAGCAGGCTAGGCAGGACTCCGGCTGTCACCACGTGATGACATTTCCCCGAAGGGACAGACATAGGAACGAAGTGAATCACATGCCAGCCAGTGAAGTTTTCCGGAGCAGTAGTGTTGGGCTAGCAGGACTCCGGTGAACCGGCCTGTAGCGGACTACTATGGCTCATGGAAGCACAAGGCTAAATTTCCCCATAAGAGAGGCTACCAAGGATAAACAACTAGGTTGTCAGATCCCACACATACCAAGCATTTCAATCATACACACAATATCCTCGATATGTGTAAGTACAACATGGCATCACAACAAAACTCTATGACTCAAAGTATTTATTCAATAGGCTCCGAGGAGAGAGATATTACAAACATGGGTCTCATGGCCCAGCAATCAAGTCATACAAGCAATAGCACAATCGGAAGCTTAATCATGTCTGAGTACAGACATCTACAAAAGAAAAAGCCGAGGGCACAAGATCGCAGCTGATGTAACCGGCTAAGCGTCGAAGTCCATGTGGAACTACTAGCGAGACTGAAGTCTCTCTGCAAAAACATAAATTAAGCAAACATGAGTACAAATGTACCCAGCAAGACTTAGATCAGAACTATCTACATATGCATCATTATCAACAAAGGGGGTGGTGGAATTTAACTGCAGCAAGCCAGCTTTGACTCGGTGGCTATCCTAAACTACGACTGCAAGTAACTCTTTTGAGGTGGCGCACACGAGTCCACATATTCACCACATCAATACACCACTATGGATCTGCTCCCGTCTCCCTACAAGAACGTCATCCATAGCACTCACGCTTATCTTGCGCATTTTAGAGTATCCACTTTCACTTGTCTATGAACTATACAGGCAACCAAGTAGTCCTTTACCGCGGACGCGGCTATTCGAATAGATGATGTTAACCCTGCAGGGGTGTACTTCTTCACACACGCTCTCACCACTTACCACCGTTTACACGACATGTACTCGGCAACCTTCAAGCCAAACGAGGGTGTCTGCCACGGCCTACCTAAACACTCAAGTCTCTATAGACACCAAGTCCGGCGAGGTTCACTCGTTTGGATTTAGTGAAAATATTTTAGTTGAACCTAGTAAATTCCTTTGATGCTAGGGTTTAGGCAATCCCCATTTCAAGTTTCTTTCAAACTTAAACATGATGCACACATGAAGTTAGCCTAGTGCAATGCCAGAAGCTAGGGATGTGACAACTCACCCCCACTAAGCAAGAATCTCGTCCTAAGATTCAGGACGTGAGGTGAGAAAACAAAGGGGATGCAAGGCTTAACACAATCTTCATGATCCAACTGCCTTCCCGGAGTTGTTGATTCATTGACTCCAATTGACCTTGACGTCTTTGCTCTGAGAACTCCAAGCCACATAACAACGAGAGGAAAAACAAAAACTCTAGAAGGATCGATGTTCTCGAAGATCGAACAACCGATGATCAACTCATGGAATGAGACATTGAAACATCCCTCGAGCTGAGACATGAAACATACATCCAGAGGGATGGAGTGTAACGGATGATGAAGGTTCACTAGGTAGACAACAATTTCACGCTTAAGAAGGTGGTGAACGATTGTCAACGTAGCAACCCGAAGGGAGAGACACAAGAACGAAGTGAATCACATGCCGACCAGTCAAGTGTTCCAGAGCAGTAGTGCTGGGCTACCAGGACTCCGGTGAACCAGGCTGTAGCGGACTACTATAGCTCATGGAAGCACAAGACTACATTTCCCCATAAGAGAGGCTACCAAGGATAAACAACTAGGTTGTCGGATCCCACACATACCAAGCATTACAATCATACACACAATATCCTCGATATGTGTAAGTACAACATGGCATCACAACAAAACTCTACAACTCAAAGTATTTATTCAATAGGCTCCGAGGAGCGAGATATCACAAACATGGGTCTCACGACCCAGCAATCAAGTCATACAAGCAATAGCACAAGAGGAAGCTTAATCATGTCTGAGTACAAACATCTACAAATGAAAAAGGCTGAGAAGCCTGACTATCTACTAGATCCTGCCGAGGGCACAAGATCGTAGCTGAGGTAACCAGCTAAACATCGAAGTCCATGTGGAACTACTAGCGAGACTGAAGTCTCTCTGCAAAAACATAAATTAAGAAAACGTGAGTACAAATGTACCCAGTAAGACTTACATCAGAACTATCTACACATGCATCATTATCAACAAAGGGGTGGTGGAGTTTAACTACAGCAAGTCATCTTTGACTCGGTGCTATCCTAAACTACGACTGCAAGTAACTCTTTTGAGGTGGCGCACACGAGTCCACATATTCACCATATCAATACACCACTATGGATCCGCTCCCGTCTCCCTACAAGAACGCCATCCATAGCACTCACGCTTATCTTGCGCATTTTAGAGTATCCACTTTCACTTGTCTATGAACTGTACAGGCAACCAAGTAGTCCTTTACCGCAGACACAGCTATTCGAATAGATGATGTTAACCCTGCAGGGGTGTACTTCTTCACACACGCTCTCACCACTTACCGCCGTTTACACGACATGTACTTGGCAACCTTCAAGCGGAAGCCCAACAAGGGTGTCGGCCACGGCCTAACTAAACACTCAAGTGTCTAGTCCAGGTTTATCGCCTATCCAAGTTCCATCCGGAGCGAGTCCGGCCGAGGTTTCCACATACGGCCCCGAACGATGTGTACAGGGTTCCGAGACACCAAACGAGTGCCCGGCAAACCCGGCCACGGTGTATCTACCGCATCATAGCCCACCCCTAGGGTCAGCGCTACGCACGGCCGCCAACACATATCCTATAAACACCAGAAACTAATCGCAACTCTTGGACAGATGACTACGGTAGTTAAGAAGCCAAGAGGGTCCATTGGTTTCGGGCCCAATGCATGGTAGTAGCTGGTTCTTAAATCACACATAAAGATCTCGGTGCTTAATGACGGTTCCAATGAAACAACCCACTATGTACTCCTACATGGCCTCTCATCGACACCTTTACCAAATCATGTTCAACGCACTTAGCTCATACACAGTAGGACATGTTCATCACCATTCCAATTCATCCCCGATGAATCAGCCCTGACTCAACTATAAGCAGTGGCAAGCATGACAAACAAGCATGAATGAGTAGGCACATCAGGGCTGAAACGACTCCTACTCATGCTAGTGGGTTTCATCTATTTACTGTGGCAATGACAGGTCATGCAGAGGAAAGGGGTTCAACTACCGCAGCATGTAACAGTTGAATCGCAGTTGTCCTAATGCAGTAAAAGAGAGCAGGAACGAGAGAATGGGATTGTATCGCAATGAACAAGGGGGTTTTGCTTGCGTGGCACTTCTGAAGATATTATTGTTCTTCATCGGTGTCATCGATCTCATCGCCGGGACAACATCTACTGAAGGAGGCAATTACCGGCAACAGAGAGGAAACACAATCAATGCAATGCAGTGACATGATGCATGAATGTGACATGGCAATATGCCGTGAATTGAGCTAATGCAGCTAGCAACGATTTAAATGGAGTTGGTTTGAGCACTAGATTCAAATTTGAACTCCACATGAGGCATTTCAAATATCATTAATTCAAATTGTCATATACAGTGGCTGTAAGTTGTTCAAACATGCATGAGAATGCTAGAAACAGATTCTTTGATTTTTATGATCATTTTTAGAAGTTTTGGATTATTTCATTTGGAGTTAAAGATTATTTTCTATGATTTTTAGAAGTTTTGGATATTTTCTGAAATAAGTAAATCATTTAAGATTTATTTAAATTCCAGAAATGGGTTACTGCGTTAGCATGATGTCGGGGTGACGTCAGCAGGTCAAAGGTGCCAGCCCAGGTCAAACCTGACGACTGGGACCCACATGTCAGTGTAACAACTAACTAACAGAGTTAGTTAGTGTTATGTTAGCACTAATCTAGGTTAATTAGGGCCTAGGCCCACATGTCAATGAGTCAACCAATTAACTAAGTTAATTAGCGCTAACTAATCTTACGCCTAAACTAAACAGGGGCTTGGCCCACACGTTAGTGACCCTGGGGGGGTTAAACCCCAGGTCAAATGAGTCAACCTCGCCGGACTTGGTCCATGGCTCATCGCCGGCGACGCCAGAGACAGCGGAGGTGCTCGGAATCGCTCCTCCGGCGACAAAATGACCAGCAGAGGGCATCTAAGCGATGCTGGTGAACTCGCGCGACGAGTGGAGCAAGTGGTGTGTGCGGGGGTGGCCGAAGATGGCGCCGGTGTCGAGCCAGGCGGCGGCCGAAGTTCGGGCATGCACGGAAATGAGGCTACGGAGCAAGGCGTGAGGTTCTGGTGGATGTGCTCGGCTCTTGGGAGTGCATTGAGTGCAGTGACGCGCTCGGTTTGGACGGAGGTGAACCAAAATGATGACGACGACAAGTCCGGCGCCGGTGAGGTCTCGGTCTCGACGAAAACGAGGGCTACGATGAGCCATTGAGTATGGGGCAGGGGGGGTCGGTAGAGGAGCTCACGGCGAGTCGGACGAGTGTCTCAGCGAGCTCGAGGAAGCACCATGGACGACGAACGGGCACCGGCGATCTCCGGCGGCAGAGGAGGAAGAAGATGAGGTAGCTGGCGATGCGGGGCATCCGGTGTCACATGGCTCCTCGTAGATGATGACGACGACCCTGCGGTTCTTCTGTGCGGGTCGGCGAGGTGAGACCGTGGCATTGGGCGCGGTGGCGCGCTCGGTTGTGTGGGGGGGGGGAGAGCCAGGGGAGGAGATGGGGATGAGGGATTGAGGAAGAAGGTTCCAGGGGTGTGCATGGCGTCTTCAGGTGCTTCCAACAGCGAGCAGGCAAGCAGGAGGTGGCCGGCGCGTGTGCACGCGAGTCAGACACACGCCCTCCTGCCTACTGGCAGGAGGTTGAAGACGGCGGCGGATGCGGTGGGCTAGGCCACCAAGTGGACTAGCCTGGAGGGCTGCACAGGAGGTAAGCCCAGATAGGTTTTATCTCTCTCTCTCTCTCTCTCTCTGTCTCTCTCTTCATAATTCTTTCTGTTTTTCTACTTCTTCTATAGTTTCAGGGCTTTACTAAAAATACTTAGGCACACTCAAAAATCATGAAACTTGCTCAAGCCCACTATTTGGAATATATCCAACAGTAAACATTTAAGTTTATGATTATTTGGACATTTAAAATATTTAATAGCATTTAAATTCCCAAATGCAAATAGAGTATGATTTAATTCAGAGCCCAAATATTTCATGGAAAAATGTGCATCACCTCTGGTTACTGTTTACAGCATTTTCCAAAAATGATGAACATTTTTTTAATCCATTTGGATTTACTGAAAATATTTTAGTTGAGCCTAGTGAATTCCTTTGATGATAGGGTTTAGGCAATCCCCACTTCAAGTTTCTTTCAAACTTAAACATGATGCACACTTGAAGCTAACCTAGTGCAATGCCAGAAGCTAGGGATGTGACACGTTGTCGTTGCCGTTCTCGTGCTAGCGCAAAAGTCGCTTGTGCTTGACGTTGTCGGTGCTCTTGATAGTCGGTGTCTCGTAGAGGATTGAGGCTTGCTTGACGATCATTGCGCGCAGCACGGCGAAGAGTGTTCGATGTTGGTCTACTTGAGCCGGAGAGGGTGAACTCGAAGTGTCGACTTGAGCGGGTCCTTCTTGAAGAGGACGAAGTGGAAGAAGAGCGGTTGAGCAACAAAGCGCGAATCTCGTCCATCCTTGCGTCATTTTCTTGCTTGTGATCGTCGAGCTTATGGTCGAAGTAGTCCCTTGTATATTGC
Source organism: Triticum urartu (assembly GCF_003073215.2). Lineage (NCBI taxonomy): Eukaryota > Viridiplantae > Streptophyta > Magnoliopsida > Poales > Poaceae > Triticum > Triticum urartu. The sequence goes on along the minus strand of NC_053028.1, from coordinate 374,646,038 downwards.
TCGGAGAGTCGCAAGTCGGCGGCGAGGTTGTCGATGCGTTCAATCATTGCTTGTTGCTCTTGATGCAAAGCACGTTGTGCACCAAAGAGGTGGCTTTTGGTGATGTAGGAGTTCATGTCGTCGTCATGCTCAATGGAGAGTGGGTTGGTAGAAGTACTTGGCCTATCCATCATTCCAAGAAAATGTGAGTGGTAGAAAGAGAAGAACGAATACCAAATGTACCTTGACCGAAGTTGAAAGTGGATCGATGATCACTCCAATGCGGACAAGGAAATAGCACAATTGCTACCAATTCTTATCGGTTTCTCACACCTACAGAAGCAAAAGCTTATGGTGGAGCTTGGTTAGGATGGTGGCACAAAATCTGATGCAATTTTAAGTGAGCTTCAATAATGTTGGAAAAGATTCACAAGATTGCAATGCAACAAGTAGACCAAGCAATATAAGGTACACGGAACCACACACACAAAAAGATAAGTGGGGTCGTGCAACCAAGGGTGAGCCAAAATGTGGAATCCACAAAAATGCTCTTGTTGCAAAACACTAGAGAGACGCTAGCACGATTGCACAAATAGGCAGATACAAACACTTGTGCACAACCTACTAAGCAAAAATGCAACGACTTCTATCCCAAGTATGCTCTATGCAAGGTGTTTCTATGATATGATCCAAGATGATCGAGTATGACAATCTTAATATTGTATGATTCTATGGTTCTTGCTTAAAAGCTCTTTGCTTATCTTTCCCTTTTGCTTAAAAGCTTGTTTGGCTCTTTGTTGTTGGAGTTCTTTTCTCAAGCAATGCTTCACGAACCAAGATAGAAATTGTGTATGCGATGACAACCTTGTGACACAAGAGATGATACCAAGATATGCGACAATGATGCATGTTTGCTATGGGAAGTATGATCACTAATGTGCACAAGTCTCATTGCCGGCAATACTCAATGGCTAGTCTCGATGGGTAAGCAATGCAAAGGAGTAAGGCTATGAAGGCTATCAATGTAATGGCAAGAGTGATATGCCCAATACCCAGATGAGGTTACCATTTCATGCGGACGATATGGTATCAAAATGGTGGCATGAATACAAAGATGTAGTCGAGGTGGTCGTTGTTGATGACGCGTCCGTGGCGAAGATGAGCGGCGGTGATGTTGATGTCGAACCATACCTAAATAGCCGAAACACAAGTAGGACACGATACCGCAACTCAAATTCTCAAAGAAAAATTGGACCAAAATTGTCGGAGTTGGAGTTGGTAAGCGATGGTGGTGGTATGTGGTATATGGTGGTGCTATGCGGAAGTGGTGGAGTTATGCGGAAGTATATGTGGGCACCGGAACAAAAGTTGGTGAAAAATGGGTGGAAAAGGGGCGGTGGAGAGGAAGTGGTGCTACCAGGGGTCGGATGTCCGGGCCTGATGGCCAGATGTCTGGGCTTGTCAGGCCTGATGAGGACATCAATACCATTCTTACACCCACAGCCCCTGCTGCTATGCATACTGGAGCAATTACTAGAGCTCGTGTACGCCAATTGAATTATCTGGTACTTTCATTTCTTGGTAACGATTCTAATGTTCATGAGAATATGATGCTGCCTAAATTGGATACATTTGTTTTGCTTACAAATGAAGGGCCTAGCTTGGACAAGAAAGATGAATCTTGGAGCAAGTTCAAGCATGGAGATGATGGCATGCGCAAGGGGATCAAGAACGGAGTTACAAGTGATGATTTCAGGACTTTGAAGCCACCATAAGGAGTGCATGAAGCCTTGGACGAAATATACAAGATGCCACTTCATAAATTTCGTCCACAGGCTATTATAGGTGTTGTGTCACCTTATTATTGGGCCAGACCCATGTAATTTCGAAATACTTAAGTATAGGCTGTTTTTAGAGTCCGTATGTGTGGGGCAACAAGAGTTAGGGTTGGTTTCGGACCCCTCCTCCAACGGCCACGAAATTCCCCCCCTCTTCCTCCATATATACAGCCCTTAGGGCGTCGTTTAGACTTCGGGCTTTGTTTAGGTAAAAGTTTGCCATAGCTGCAACTTCGCGTACTTTGTTTGTGTTCAATGACCAGACGAAGGCATCACGGAACCCCACCTTGATCAATAAAGCTTTCCTCTTATATTTGCTATATCCAAATTGCAATCTCAATTTATTGCTTGTTCTTCGTTTGCCTGCAGGAAATAGACCTTCGTGGTCAGGTTGATCCTTCTCCGGCGTGGTCAATAACCTCTCGGAGTTGTTTTAGTGATTTCTAAGGTGCGGCGTCCTCGCACGTTCGTAATCGGATTGTCAAAGTCGACTTCCTCCAAAACAATAGCCACCATCTCATCAAAAGACGAGACACCTTTGCCTCTATCAAGTGGTATTAGATTTCTAGGTTGCTCAGTGAGATTTTACAGTTTTTAGTAGTTTAAATCGAGTCTGTTCTTCATACCTAAGACAAAAAAATTAGGGTTCGTTCATCATATCCGAACCAATCTGAGCCTTTGCATAGTCTTTTTAGAGTCTTGCTTTGTTGAATTTGCGGTTGCATCATCGTGTCGACTTGCTGGTCTTAGCGTCTAGTCCCTTAGAGTTTCGAGTTCTGTTCACAGGTTGTCACGCCACCGCCGCACCACGTCATCATCATTGCCATATACCACCACCCCACCATATACATCGCCGCTGCCATATACAACCACCAATCCGAGTCCACATATACCATCGCCATATACAACCACCAATCCGAGTCCACATATACCATCGCCATACAGAACCACCAATCCAAGTCCGCATATACCATCGCCATATACCACGACCAATCTTAGTCCAGATATACCATCGCCATATACAACCACCAGTCCGAGTTCCACCAGATTCATCGCTGCCACCAGTCCGAGTTCCACCAGATTCATCTCCGCTACCAGTCCTAGTCCGAGTCCAGTTTTTTTTCGAAAAGGGGGGATACCCCGGCCTCTGCATCAGAATGATTCATACGGCCACATATATAAATAAAAATGAGGTTCAACAAGGTCTTCATGTCTCCAAGCAAAATAGAAAATGGCAAGCTCACACAGAGCCACAACGCCAAGAACAAAACTCACAAAAGCCACAACCGGCTGGCATAACAAAAGATAGGAAAACTAATTGCCTATCCTATTACATGACCGTCATCCAAACCGGTTGAAGATATCCCACGCTACCATCTCCCACCGGATAGATCTAGTAACCAAACGCTCCCTGGCTCCATCGGAGTGAGTAAGGATCACATACAGATCAGCGCAGTAGCTCGGAATAAAACCTACAAAAAATGAATAGTTGTTGTTCTGTTAAAAGCCAAATCATTTCTGCAGTTCCAAATTGCCCATAACAACGCACATAATCCTACACGAATTACTCTAGCTATTTCAGACTCTATCCCAACAAGCCACGTTCCAAATAACGTACTGACCGAATTCGGAGGAGTAATGTTAAAGGAAATTTGTACGATGCGCCACAAGACCCTCGCCAACGGGCAATCAAAAAAGAGGTGCTTGATATTCTCGTCCCGATCACAAAAACTACACCTAGTAGATCCTGTCCAGTTGCGCTTAATCAAATTATCGATTGTTAAAATTACTTGTTTATGCACAAACCACATAAACACTTTAATCTTCAAAGGGACTTTGACTTTCCAAACATGTTTGGAACTGGGAATAACACTAGAGTTGATGACATCGATATACATTGACTTGACCGTGAAGTCTCCAGACCTAGTAAGCTTCCAACGCAACTGATCGGGCTGATGAGTTAGCTGAACCTCCATCAGTCTACTCACTAGATGAAGCCATGTTTCCCACGGTCACCAACAAGCACCCTCCGAAATTGAATATTAAGAGGGATGGGTTGCATAATCGTTGCAAAACGAGCATCACGACGCTGAACAATACGATACAGGGACAGATACTGGAGCGCCAACGGTGTTTCACCAAGCCACGTATCCTCCCAGAAGCGAGTGGTGTTTCCATCACCGACAATAAAATTTGTTCTATGAAAGAAGGCAGCAGTGACTCTCATAAGCCCCTTCCAAAATGGCGAGTTAGTTGGTCTCACTGTCACCTGGGACAAAGTTTTGGACTGCAGATACTTACTACGGAGAATCTGCGCCCAAGTTGCCTTGGTTTCAACTGACAACTTAAAAAGCCACTTGCTGAGGAGACATCTGTTCTTGACTTCAAGATTCTCAATACCAAGCCCCCCTGGTCCTTTGGTCGACAGATGATATTCCACTTGGCGAGTCGGAATTTTCTCGTTAGTTCATCACTCTGCCAGAAGAATCGGGATCGATAGAAGTCCAGTCTTTTCCTAACTCCAACTGGGACTTCAAAGAAGGATAAGAGAAACATTGGCATACTCGTGAGAACCTAATTAATAAGAATCAATCGGCCTCTATATGACATAAGTTTTCCTTTCCGGCAACTCAGTTTCTTCTCAAACCGATCCTCGATGCACTTCCACTCACTGTTAGATAGCTTACGATGGTGAATGGGTATTCCTAGGTACGTAAAAGGTAAAGCCCCCAATTCACACCCAAACAATTGCCCATAAGCCTCTTGTTCATCCTTGGCTCTACCAAAGCATAACTACTCGCTTTTATGAAATTTAATCTTCAATCCCGTTAATTGCTCGAATAAGCATAGCACCAACTTCATATTTCTCGCTTTTGCCAGGTTGTGCTCCATAAAGATGATTGTATCATCAGCGTACTACAGGATGGACACACCACCATCAACTAGATGAGGCACCAAGCCACCCACCTGACCGGCCTCCTTTGCCCTACCTATCAGGATTGCCAACATATCAACCACAATGTTGAACAAGATAGGAGACATGGGGTCACCTTGTCTCAGGCCCTTGTGTGTCTGGAAATAATGACCTATATCATCATTTACATTAATTCCAACACTCCCTTTTTGCGTGAAAGATTCTACCTGGCGTCGCCAAGTTTCATCAAAACCCTTCATGCGTAAGGCCTGTTGAAGGAACGGCCATTTGACCTTATCATACGCCTTCTCGAAATCCACCTTGAAAACAACTCCATCATGTTTTTTTGTGTGGATCTCATGGAGCGTCTCATGAAGGACCACAACCCCTTCGAGGATGTTCCTATCCGGCATGCAAGCTGTTTGAGTAGGCTGCACCACAGCATGCGCAATCTGTGTGAGCCTAATCGTCCCGACCTTGGTAAAGATTTTGAAACTAACATTTAGAAGACAGATGGGCCTGAATTGCTCAATTCTCACAGCCTCTGTTTTCTTAGGAAGCAGGGTTATCGTCCCAAAATTGAGTTGAAAGAGCTGAAGCTGTCCCGAGAATAAATCATGGAACATCGGCAATAGGTCCCCTTTAATAATATGCCAGCACTTCTTATAAATCTCAGCCGGGAATCCATCCGGGCCGGGAGCTTTATTATTTTTCATCTGCGATATGGCCTCGAACACCTCCTTTTCAGAAAAAGGAGCAGCTAAAATCTCATTCTCAACAGTACTAAGTTGAGGCACGTCCTCAACCCTAGACTCATCCAGAGACACACAGTTAACCTATGGGGGTCCAAACAACTACTTGTAATACTCAGTGATGTAAAGTTTTAGGTTCTCCTGACGAATAATCGTACCTTCATCCTTGTTCATGCTGAAAGATCCTCTTCTTCCTGTGCTTGCCATTGGCGATCATGTGGAAGAATTGAGTGTTCGCGTCCCCCTGGACCACTCTTCGGACTTTAGCCCACAGCGCCCACTTTAATTCTTCTTCACGAAGAAGTTCTTTTAGCCTCATCTCAGCGTTAAGCTTGGCATGGAGCTCTGCGGCTGGCAGAATCGTGGTTTCTGCTTTTACATCTAAGGAGTGAATAAGGTTGAGGAGCCGTTCCTTTTCAACCTTATAAACCCCGCTAAGATGCTTAGCCCACCCACGTAGGAAACTTCTCAGGTGTCTAATTTTATTTTGCCAACGCTCAAGCGCAGTTCTACCTCCTGCATCCTTAGCCCACTCTTTGGCTATGAGACCAAGGAAGCCTTCTCTCTCAAACCAAGCCAGCTCAAACAAGAATAAGTTCTTGTTTCCTGGGTGGGAGGCCTCACCAGAATCCAGAAATAAAGGCGTGTGGTTAGAAATACCCCGAGAGAGAGAGCCTGAACTGTGATGAAGGGAAACTTCTGTTCCCATTCTACACTTGCCAGAACACGATCCAGCTTTTCAAACGTTGGAATCGGCATCACGTTGGCCCAGGTAAATTTTCTGCCCAAAAGCTCTATCTCTCTTAGATCCAAGCTTTCAATGATGGTATTGAACATGAATGACCATCTGCCGTCAAAATTATCATTGTTCTTCTCCTCTCGCCTCCTTATAATGTTGAAATCACCTCCCACCAGGATAGGCAGTTGCTCAGAGCCGCAAATCCTAACCAGATCCGCCAAGAACTCCGGTTTTTGTTCGGGTTGTGCGGCACCATATACCGCCACCAAAGCCCAGTTAAACCCATCTGCCTTCGACCTCACCCTAAACTTAACCGCAAAATCTCCCATGACCACACTTCAGACTTCTAGGGACTCGCATCTAACCCCGAGTAAGATCCCACCTGATCTTCCTTGAGGTAGCAGATAGTGACAGTCAAAATCAACACCGCCCGATAAGGTATTGAGAAATTGTGGCGAAAAGTTATCTCTGCCAGTCTCCGACAATGTGATAAAGTCCAATCTATGCTCTAGAGATGTCTCCGCAAGAATCCTTCTTTTAGCCAAGTCTTTGAGACCTCTGCTATTCTAAAAGATTCCTTTCATATATCATCATGGAATTTTTTAGCCGTCCGGATCCGAGCACTCCTACGCACTGTGGAATCCGGGTATATCTTCCGCTTCCATTTGCGTTTAGGGTTGATCTTACTCTCCAGCTGGTCCTCACAACCAGGCTCAGAAGGACTAACCACAACATTCTCCACACCCTCATCCTCCACCTCAGGCTCAGGAAGAGGAGGAGCAAGATCCGCACAAAAATTATCGAGCACCCTAACCCCCAAAGCATCAATATCAGAATCATTCATGGGTTTAACCGCCGCTAAGTTGCGAATCAGCTCTAAGGCCTGCTCTGCCTCTAAGTCTAGCATATCATTAACATAAGTTGAAATTTCACAATCATTACTTCCTAGTGAAATTCCTATCTGGTTTGCGTTATTAATAATCTCATCATTAAAGAAATGCAAAATGGAATTTGAAACATAGACCGACATACCAGTAGTGACCTCAACGTCACGAAGCTTGGCCGCCCTCACAGCGCACCGCTGCTGAATGCCGTCCACCTCCGGATGATCCTGGAGACGGCTGCTGAGCCGTCGCCCTTCTGAGACCGGGTCTGAAATACCACCGAACGCAATCACCTCCTCCCGAGTGGCCCTGCTCGTTGTGAGGCCTCCTGCCTCACCCCGAACACGCATCCGGTCGTCCTCCATCGACGATCCAGCTGGACCACCAGAAAGTGAAGGGGCGCTAAATGGCACTGGCGATGTCTGTAGCGACCCGACCTCAGACGGTCAAGTCTCTATGCTTAAGTGTCATCCCTGGATCGGTATGCTGACACACACAATACTCGAGGATTTATAAGAGAGGTAAATCACATGTATAAAATAATGTAAATACTATTACCTCAATCCAAATAGCGGAAGTAACAAAGGTTGTGGATTCCCATCAACACCAACAGCAAAGTTGAGTGTAGAAATTGTAACCCTAACGTATCACTTACTCATCGTAAGAAGTCCTGCAACATGAGACGTTGCAGCCACAAAGGGTCAGTACATTGAATGTACTGGCAAATTCACACCATAGGATAATGATAAATAAAGGCTATCACTACATGCATATTTAGCTGGTGGAAAAGCTCTATGGTTATAGTTTTTGCAAAAAGCCAATTTTTTCCTACAACAAAGGAATAGATTTTAATTTAACTATCATGGTAGTTGAAACAACATTGAGAAGGTTCCTCCAACTCAATCCCAATTAAAGTGATTAACAACCCAACAATATTAGTTAAATATGATGAGATACTTTTGATAACCCAAGTACTAGATACTCAAGAATTGTCCATAACCGGGGACACGGCTAACCATGATTAGATTTTACACTCTGCAGAGGTTTGCGCACTTTTCTCCACAAGACTCGATCGCCTCCGTTGGATGTCTCGCACTACATGGTGTTTGAGAAACGGATGACCGAGACACAGTCTTTCAGAAACATTAACTCTCTACTCCGGGCAGACCATACCAAACCTACAACCCTCTACCTGCTGATCCACCTCTTCAAGAGCTTCACGTAACTTACTCAACTATGCTAGATCCCATAATAGCTTGTGGCTGCACACGGAAGTTTCTATAATGAATAGTCTTATGATCCCTTTGAGCCTGGGTGGCGGTCCATAGGAAGATCACACGGGTACTCCGGGATTTCCAAAAAATACAGGCAACACTGGGTACTCCAGGTGCCTCAATCCACCCAGATGTGTATTTAAGTTGCCACCTTAAGTTGAACCATTAATTAACAATGTAACATCTGTCATGGATTTCACTCACCCGAACCACGTCTACGAGCATAACATAGCAGTATAAGCAATTCGTATAAGTAACTCCAAAGGGTTTGAATGTAACAGGGCAATAGGTTCTACCTCATCAGCTACTTCCCAACCCACATGTTAATGACATCCTAACCATGCAATGTTTGTGGATTGGAACTAATACATAAAAACTGGGTGATAAAAGGGATATGATCAAAGTGTGAACTTGCCTGTACTATTGATGAATATGACTCACACTCAAAACTCTTGATAGTTCTACTCGTCATACTCTGTTCAATCTATCGTGAGCAAGCAGTAGTAACCACACATAAGCAATCACTCAGAAGATCGGGAAGAACGAAGAAGACAGTTCGGAAAACATCAAAACCAAGCAAATAACTCTTGCAACATAAAACAATTTCTAACAGTACCAAAATTATGTGAATTTGGCCTTATCAGAAAGTTTAGGTCAAGAGCTTCGATTTACAAAAAGAATGAACTAAATTGGAGTTACAAAACTCAGGTTATGTTCAAAAGAAGCTTGAATATGAATATAAACAAATTTCGAAATTTGAAAATTTCAAACAGTTGATGTGACAGGATCATTGGATAGGTGAAAACAAGACGAAGCTATAGGCGCTGGTTTCATCTAATTTGGATAAACGAGTGAAAAGTTATGGCTATTTGAAAAATCAGGGCCAAGCTGTTTTACGAAAGAAAAATAGCTACAGTTAAGGTCTAAAGTATAAATACATAGACTAATTGATAATCTAATTATTCTATCGTATTAGTCTAAAAATAATAAACTATAGAAGTATAAAAAGAAAAAAAACAAAGAAAGATACCTTTATAAGGGAGAGAAAAAAAACAACTTTGGAGAGAGGAGACAACTTCCAGAAGTCGCGTCGGAAAAGAGAAAAATATTTTTCTTAAATGCATCTAGTCAAACCAAAATATTGATTTAACCCGAATCGGGTGATTTTTGGAGGCTCTATGGGTCTATATTTATTGGTGGAAAAGAGGCTTAGGGGTCAAAGGCTAGGCAATGTGGGACAATACGTAGACGAAAATATACGAAACAGAGAAGAAAAGAGGTGGATGGGCCTAAAGGCCTTCGGCCGGCCGCGCGCACGCTGCGGCTGAAGTTTAAAAAAACAAAATTCGGCCTAAAAAATGAAAAGGCTGGCTGGGCCTGGCCCATTCAAGAGAGAAAAAAACAATGGGGCGCCAGAAACTACTATACTGCGCATGTAGGCGATAAATAAATATGGGCCGCACGTACAGTTTTTTAAATAGAAACAGAAGAAAACTGAATAGCAAAGATAAAATAAAAATTTATATAGGCATATAATATACCAAAACTTGCAAAAAAATATTTTCTACAACATGGAAATTTTTATAATGCCAAATAAAATCCACACAAATTTAGATAATTCAAAGAGTGCTACTGGTCTAATAAAATCCAATAAAAATCATTTTAAAAATATCAAAATGATTTCAAATTTATTTCTCTCCAATTTTTTGTTGTAGGGAATCATGTTACCCTAATTTCCATATATTTTATTTTTGGAGAAAAATAATTTGAATAAAACTCAAATAACTCCAAATTGAAAATAAATTCAAAAGAACTTTGATTTTAATTCTTTGAAACTCCCAACTCATATTTCATATAATTTGAAGAAGTTACTTTATCTTCTCTCATGAAAATCATTGAGCTGCATGATGTTTATGAATTGAAATATTTCCAAATGAAATTCAATTATTTTCAAATACCCTTTCATTTAATTTAAATGGAAGAAGTCATATCTGTTGGAGAACGTAGTAATTTCAAAATTTTCCTACGCACACGCAAGATCATGGTGATGCATAGCAACGAGGGGAGAGTATGATCTACGTACCCTTGTAGATCGCAACGGAAGCGTTGACACAACGTTGAGGAAGTAGTCGTACGTCTTCTTCCCGATCCGACCGATCCAAGCACCGTTACTCCGGCACCTCCGAGTTCTTAGCACACGTTCAGCTCGATGACGATCCTCGGGCTCCGATCCAGCAAAGCGTCGAGGAAGAGTTCCGTCAGCACGACGGCGTGGTGACGATCTTGATGTACTACCGACGCAGGGCTTCGCCTAAGCACTGCAACAATATGACCGAGGTAGAATATGGTGGCAGGGGGGCACCGCACACGGCTAAGGAACGATCTCAATGATCAATTGTGTGTCTAGAGGTGCCCCCTGCCCCCGTATATAAAGGGGCCAAGGGGGGAGGGTGTGGCCAGCCAAGGGGTGCGCCAGGAGGAGTCCTACTCCCGCCGGGAGTAGGACTCCCCCCTCCAATCCTATTCCAACTAGGACTCCCCAAGGGGGGAAAGAGAGAGGGGGTGGCCGACCACCTTCCCTAGTCCTAATAGGACTAGGGGAAGGGGGCAGGCACGCAGCCCATGTGGGAAGCCCTTTCACCTTTCCACTAGGGCCCATGACGACCCATTTGCCTCCCCGGGGGGTTCCGGTAACCTCCCAGTAATCCGGTAAAATTCCCGATTTCACCCGGAACATTTCCGATGTCCAAATATAGGCTTCCAATATATCAATCTTTATGTCTCGACCATTTCGAGACTCCTCGTCATGTCCGTGATCACATCCGGGACTCCGAACAACCTTCGGTACATCAAAATGCATAAACTCATAATAACTGTCATTGTAACGTTAAGCGTGCGGACCCTACGGTTCGAGAACAAAGTAGACATGACCGAGACACGTCTCCGGTCAATAACCAATAGCGGGACCTGGATACCCATATTGGCTCCTACATATTCTTTGTCATCGGTCAGACCGCATAACAACATACGTTGTTCCCTTTGTCATCGGTATGTTAATTGCCCGAGATTCGATCGTCGGTATCCAATACCTAGTTCAATCTCGTTACCGGCAAGTCTCTTTACTCGTTCCGTAATACATCATCCCGCAACTAACTCATTAGTTGCAATGCTTGCAAGGCTTAAGTGATGTGCATTACCGAGAGGGCCCAGAGATACCTCTCCGACGATCGGAGTGACAAATCCTAATCTCGAAATACGCCAACCCAACATCTACCATTGGAGACACCTGTAGTACTCCTTTATAATCACCCAGTTATGTTGTGACGTTTGGTAGCACCCAAAGTGTTCCTCCGGGCAAACGGGAGTTGCATAATCTCATAGTCATAGGAACATGTATAAGTCATGGATAAAGCAATAGCAACATACTAAACGATCGGGTGCTAAGCTAATAGAATGGGTCATGTCAATCAGATCATTCAACTAATGATGTGACCTCGTTAATCAAATAACAACTCTTTGTTCATGGTTAGGAAACATAACCATCTTTGATTAACGAGCTAGTCTAGTAGAGGCATACTAGTGACACTCTGTTTGTCTATGTATTCACACATGTATTATGTTTCCGGTTAATAGAATTCTAGCATGAATAATAAACCTTTATCATGATATAAGGAAATAAATAATAACTTTATTATTGCCTCTAGGGCATATTTCCTTCAGTCTCCCACTTGCACTAGAGTCAATAATCTAGATTACACTGTAATGATCCTAACACCCATGGAGTCTTGGTGCTGATCATGTTTTGCTCGTGGAAGAGGCTTAGTCAACGGGTCTGCAACATTCAGATCCGTATGTATCTTGCAAATCTCTATGTCTCCCACCTGGACTAGATCCCGGATGGAGTTGAAGCGTCTCTTGATGTGTTTGGTCCTTTTGTGAAATCTGGATTCCTTTGCCAAGGCAATTGCACCAGTATTGTCACAAAAGATTTTCATTGGACTCGATGCACTAGGTATGACACCTAGATCGGATATGAACTCCTTCATCTAGACTCCTTCGTTCGCTGCTTCCGAAGCAGCTATATACTCCGCTTCACATGTAGATCCCGCTACGACGCTTTGTTTAGAACTGCACCAACTGACAGCTCCACCGTTTAATGTAAACACGTATCCGGTTTGCGATTTAGAATCGTCCGGATCAGTGTCAAAGCTTGCATCAACGTAACCTCTTACGGTGAGCTCTTTGTCACCCCCATATATGAGAAACATATCCTTAGTCCTTTTCAGGTATTTCAGGATGTTCTTGACCGCTGTCCAGTGACCCACTCCTGGATTACTTTGGTACCTCCCTGCTAAACTTATAGCAAGGCACACATCAGGTCTGGTACACAGCATTGCATACATGATAGAGCCTATGGCTGAAGCATAGGGAACATCTTTCATTTTCTCTCTATCTTCTGCAGTGGTCGGGCTTTGAGTCTTACTCAATCTCACACCTTGTAACACAGGCAAGAACCCTTTCTTTGCTTGATCCATTTTGAACTTCTTCAAAAAAAATTTCAAGGTATGTGCTTTGTGAAAGTCCAATTAAGCATCTTGATCTATCTCTATAGATCTTTATGCCTAATATGTAAGCAGCTTCACCGAGGTCTTTCATTGAAAAACTTTTATTCAAGTATCCCTTTATGCTATCCAGAAATTCTATATCATTTCCAATCAGTAATATGTCATCCACATATAATATTAGAAATGCTACAGAGCTCCCACTCACTTTCTTGTAAATACAGGCTTCTCCGAAAGTCTGTATAAAACCAAATGCTTTGATCACACTATCAAAGCGTTTATTCCAACTCCGAGAGGCTTGCACCAGTCCATAAATGGATCGCTGGAGCTTGCACACTTTGTTAGCTCCCTTTGGATCGACAAAACCTTCCGGTTGCATCATATACAACTCTTCTTCCAGAAATCCATTCAGGAATGCAGTTTTGACATCCATCTGCCAAATTTCATAATCATAAAATGCGGCAATTGCTAACATGATTCAGACAGACTTAAGCATCGCTACGGGTGAGAAAGTCTCATCGTAGTCAATCCCTTGAACTTGTCGAAAACCTTTTGCGACAAGTCGAGCTTTGTAGACAGTAACATTACCATCAGCGTCAGTCTTCTTCTTAAAGATCCATTTATTCTCAATTGCTTGCCGATCATCGGGCAAGTCAACCAAAGTCCATACTTTGTTGTCATACATGGATCCCATCTCAGATTTCATGGCTTCAAGCCACTTTGCGGAATCTGGGCTCACCATCGCTTCTTCATAGTTCGTAGGTTCATCATGATCTAGTAGCATGACTTCCAAAACAGGATTTTCGTACCACTCTGGTGCGGATCTCACTCTGGTTGATCTACGAGGTTCAATAGTATCTTGATCTAAAGTTTCATGATCATCATCATTAGCTTCCTCACTTATTGGTGTAGGTGTCGCAGAAACAGTTTTCTGTGATGTTCTACTTTCTAATAAGGGAGTAGCTACAGTTACCTCGTCAAGTTCTACTTTCCTCCCACTCACTTCTTTCGAGAGAAACTCCTTCTCTAGAAAGTTTCCGAATTTAGCAACAAAAATCTTGCCTTCGGATCTGTGATAGAAGGTGTATCCAATAGTTTCCTTTGGATATCCTATGAAGACACATTTCTCCGATTTGGGTTCGAGCTTATCAGGTTGAAGCTTTTTCACATAAGCATCGCAGCCCCAAACTTTAAGAAACGGCAACTTTGGTTTCTTGCCAAACCATAGTTCATAAGGCGTCGTCTCAACGGATTTTGATGGTGCCCTATTTAACGTGAATGCGGCCGTCTCTAAAGCATAACCCCAAAATGATAGCGGTAACTCAGTAAGAGACATCATAGATCATACCATATCTAGTAAAGTACGATTACGACGTTCGGACACACCATTACGCTGTGGTGTTCCGGGTGGCGTGAGTTGCGAAACTATTCCACAATTTTTCAAATGTACACCAAACTCGTAACTCAAATATTCTCCTCCATGATCAGATCGTAGAAATTTTATTTTCTTGTTACGATGATTTTCAACTTCACTCTGAAATTCTTTGAACTTTTCAAATGTTTCAGACTTGTGTTTCATTAAGTAGATATACCCATATCTGCTTAAGTCATCTGTGAAGGTGAGAAAATAACGATATCCGCCACGAGCCTCAATATTCATCGGTCCACATACATCGGTATGTATGATTTCCAACAAATCTGTTGCTCTCTCCATAGTACCGGAGAACGGTGTTTTAGTCATCTTGCCCATGAGGCATGGTTCGCAAGTACCAAGTGATTCATAATCAAGTGGTTCCAAAAGTCCATCAGTATGGAGTTTCTTCATGCGCTTTACACCGATATGACCTAAACGACAATGCCACAAATAAGTTGCACTTTCATTATCAACTCTGCATCTTTTGGTTTCAACATTATGAATATGTGTGTCACTACTATCGAGATTCATCAAAAATAGACCACTCTTCAAAGGTGCATGACCATAAAAGATATTACTGATATAAATTGAACAACCATTATTCTCTGACTTAAATGAATAACCGTCTCGCATTAAACAAGATTCAGATATAATGTTCATGCTCAACGCTGGCACCAAATAACAATTATTTAGGTCTAATATTAATCCCGAAGGTAGATGTAGAGGTAGTGTGCCGACCGCGATCACATCGACCTTGGAACCGTTTCCCACGCGCATCGTCACCTCGTCCTTTGCTAGTGTCTGCTTATTCTGTAGTCCCTGTTTCGAGTTGCAAATATTAGCAACAGAACCAGTATCAAATACCCAGGTGCTACTGCGAGCATTAGTAAGGTACACATCAATAACATTATATCACATATACCTTTGTTCACCTTGCCATCCTTCTTATCCGCCAAATACTTGAGGCAGTTCCGCTTCCAATGACCAGTCTGCTTGCAGTAGAAGCACTCAGTTTCAGGCTTAGGTCCAGACTTGGGTTTCTTCTCTTGAGCAGCAACTTGCTTGCTGTTCTTCTTGAAGTTCCCCTTCTTCTTCCCTTTGCCCTTTTTCTTGAAACTAGTGGTTTTGTTAACCATCAACACTTGATGCTCCTTCTTGATTTCTACCTCCGCAGCTTTCAGCATTGCGAAGAGCTCGGGAATAGTCTTGTTCATCCCTTGCATATTATAGTTCATCACGAAGCTTTTGTAGCTTGGTGGCAGTGATTGGAGGATTCTGTCAATGACGCAATCATCTGGAAGAGTAACTCCCAATTGAATCAAGTGATTATTATACCCAGACATTTTGAGTATATGCTCACTGACAGAACTATTCTCCTCCATCTTACAGCTATAGAACTTATTGGAGACTTCATATCTCTCAATCCGGGCATTTGCTTGAAATATTAACTTCAACTCCTGGAACATCTCATATGCTCCATGATGTTCAAAACGTCATTGAAGTCCCGATTCTAAGCCGTAAAGCATGGCACACTGAACTATCGAGTAGTCATCAGCTTTGCTCTGCCAGACGTTCATAACTTCTGGTGTTGCTCTAGCAGCAGGCCTGGCACCTAGCGGTGCTTCCAGGACGTAATTCTTCTATGCAGCAATGAGGATAATCCTCAAGTTACGGACCCAGTCCGTGTAATTGCTACCATCATCTTTCAACTTTGCTTTCTCAAGGAACGCATTAAAATTTAACGGAACAACAGCACGAGCCATCTATCTACAATCAACATAAACAAGCAAGATACTATCAGGTACTAAGTTCATGATAAGTTTAAGTTCAGTTAATCAAATTTACTTAAGAACTCCCACTTAGATAGACATCCCTCTAATCCTCTAAGTGATCACGTGATCCAAATCAACTAAACCATAACCGATCATCACGTGAGATGGAGTAGTTTTCAATGGTGAACATCGTTATGTTGATCATATCCACTATATGATTCACGCTCGACCTTTCGGTCTCCGTGTTCCGAGGCCATATCTGTATATGCTTGGCTCGTCAAGTATAACCTGAGTATTCCGCGTGTGCAACTGTTTTGCACCTGTTGTATTTGAACGTAGAGCCTATCACACCCGATCATCACGTGGTGTCTCAGCACGAAGAACTTTTGCAACGGTGCATACTCAGGGAGAACACTTCTTGATAATTTAGTGAGAGATCATCTTATAATGCTACCGTCAATCAAAGCAAGATAAGATGCATAAAAGGATAAACATCACATGCAATCAATATAAGTGATATGATATGGCCATCATCATCTTGTGCTTGTGATCTCCATCTCCGAAGCACCGTCATGATCACCATCGTCACCGGCGCGACACCTTGATCTCCATCGTAGCATCGTTGTCGTCTCGCCAATCTTATGCTTCCACGACTATCACTACCGCTTAGTAATAAAGTAAAGCATTACATCGTGATTCTATTGCATACAATAAAGCGACAACCATATGGCTCCCTGCCAGTTGCCGATAACTCGGTTACAAAACATGATCATCTCATAAAATAAAATTTAGCATCATGCCTTGACCATATCACATCACAACATGCCCTGCAAAAACAAGTTAGACGTCCTCTACTTTGTTGTTGCAAGTTTTACGCGGCTGCTACGGGCTTAAGCAAGAACTCATCTCACCTATGCATCAAAACCACAACGATAGTTTGTCAAATAGACTCCGTTTTAACCTTCTCAAGGACCGGGCGTAGCCACACTTGGTTCACCTAAAGTTGGAGAGACAGTCGCCCGCAAGCCATCTATGTGCAAAGCACGTCGAGGGAACCGGTCTCGCATAAGCGTACGCGTAAGGTTGGTCCGGGTCGTCTCATCCAACAATACCGCCGAACCAAAGTATGACATGCAGGTAGGCAGTATGACTTGTATCGCCCACAACTCACTTGTGTTCTACTCGTGCAAATAACATCAAACCATAAAACCTAGGCTCGGATGCCACTGTTGGAGAACGTAGTAATTTCAAAATTTTCCTACGCACATGCAAGATCATGGTGATGCATAGCAATGAGGGGAGAGTATGATCTACGTACCCTTGTAGATCGCAACGGAAGCGTTGACACAACGTTGAGGAAGTAGTCGTACGTCTTCTTCCCGATCCGACCGATCCAAGCACCGTTACTCCGGCACCTCCGAGTTCTTAGCACACGTTCAGCTCGATGACGATCCTCGGGCTCCGATCCAGCAAAGCGTCGAGGAAGAGTTCCGTCAGCACGACGGCGTGGTGACGATCTTGATGTACTACCGACGCAGGGCTTCGCCTAAGCACTGCAACAATATGACCGAGGTAGAATATGGTGGCAGGGGGCACCGCACACGGCTAAGGAACGATCTCAATGATCAATTGTGTGTCTAGAGGTGCCCCCTGCCCCCGTATATAAAGGGGCAAAGGGGGAGGGGTTCGGCAGCCATAGGAGGAGTCCTACTCCCGCCGGGAGTAGGACTCCCCTCCAATCCTATTCCAAATAGGACTCCCCAAGTGGGGAAAGAGAGAGGGGTTGGCCGGCCACCTTCCCTAGTCCTAATAGGACTAGGAGAAGGGGGGGAGGCGTGCAGCCCATGGGGCAGCCCTTTCACCTTTCCACCAAGGCCCATGTTGGCCCATTTGGCTCCCGGGGGGTTCCGGTAACCCTCCCGGTATTCCGGTAAAATCCCGATTTCACCCGGAACACTTCCGATGTCCAAACATAGGCTTCCAATATATCAATCTTTACGTCTCGACCATTTCGAGACTCCTCGTCATGTCCGTGATCACATCCGGGACTCCAAACAACCTTCGGTACATCAAAATGCATAAACTCATAATAACTGTCATCGTAACGTTAAGCGTGCGGACCCTACGGTTCGAGAACAATGTAGACATGACTGAGACACGTCTCCAGTCAATAACCAATAGCGGGACCTGGATGCCCATATTGGTTCCTACATATTCTACGAAGATCTTTATCGGTCAGACCGCATAACAACATACGTTGTTCCCTTTGTCATCGGTATGTTACTTGCCCGAGATTCGATCGTCAGTATCCAATACTTAGTTCAATCTCGTTACCGGCAAGTCTCTTTACTCGTTCCGTAATACATCATCCCGCAACTAACTCATTAGTTGCCATGCTTGCAAGGCTTAAGTGATGTGCATTACCGAGAGGGCCCAGAGATACCTCTCCGACGATCGGAGTGACAAATCCTAATCTCGAAATACACCAACCCAACATCTACCATTGGAGACACCTGTAGTACTCCTTTATAATCACCCAGTTACGTTGTGACGTTTGGTAGTACCCAAAGTGTTCCTCCGGCAAACGGGAGTTGCATAATCTCATAGTCATAGGAACATG
The DNA here is from genome assembly GCF_003073215.2 of Triticum urartu. Classification (NCBI taxonomy): domain Eukaryota; kingdom Viridiplantae; phylum Streptophyta; class Magnoliopsida; order Poales; family Poaceae; genus Triticum; species Triticum urartu. Next base: position 374,627,290 of record NC_053028.1, on the reverse strand, counting down.
TATAAGTCATGGATAAAGCAATAGCAACATACTAAACGATCGGGAGCTAAGCTAATAGAATGGGTCATGTCAATCAGATCATTCGACTAATGATGTGACCTCGTTAATCAAATAACAACTCTTTGTTCATGGTTAGGAAACATAACCATCTTTGATTAACGAGCTAGTCTAGTAGAGGCATACTAGTGACACTCTGTTTGTCTATGTATTCACACATGTATTATGTTTCCTGTTAATACAATTCTAGCATGAATAATAAACCTTTATCATGATATAAGGAAATAAATAATAACTTTATTATTGCCTCTAGGGCATATTTCCTTCAATATCATCTTCGCTCAAGGGTTTTGTATTTGAGAAGAATTTGAATTAATGGAGATGATAAAAACAAAAATGGAAGTTTGGGAAGTCCTTTTATTCCCTCTCATTTAACTTTCAAAAAGTTCGAATACACTCACTTTCAGTCAATCAATCAAACAATCAATCAAATGTATCTATTTAATATAACATTCCAAAATTTAGAATTTTGGGATGTTACAACGTCTGTCGCGACCCACCACAGAGAGACTGGGCCAAACCAGGAGATGGCGGAGCCTGGGCCACCTGCCCGAGCTCCCCATCCACCATAGTCCTCTGGCCATCAGGAGACACCGGCACCCTGGGAAGGTTGTCCTCCTTGGGCGCCCCAAGAGGATGGGGCCCCGAGGCCACTTGCCGCGAACCCCCTCCAGAAAGCTGAACCGCCGCCTGTATCATTGGCCTGGCTATAGGAGAGGAAGGTGTTGAGGCCACCTGCCCCGGACCCCCTCCCGAAGAAGCAATCTCCACCACCGAGACCTCGTTCATCACGCACTCTGACTGAGGATCATGAACGAGCATGTGGGAGGGGGCCTCCTCCTCGTCACACCTGACCAGAAGCGGAAAACCTCCAGAACTGGACTCACAGCATCCTCAAAAGCCAGAATAGGTAGTATGTGCTCAAACACCTCATCGGACTCCCCCCGCTCACTCTAGAGCCTCGGAGGTGCAGAAGCAGGTTCGAAAGACCCGAATCTAAGAGTGGTCGTAGGCACTGAATAGGGTGGTGCCGTCCCATCCCCTGACGTCTGAGAAACAACTCCCGATGCAGTGGACGACTCTCGTCTAGTATCATCAACGGGTGCCTCCTTAAGCCCCGAGCTGTCATCTCCCTCGTGCATGTCAGTATCAGTCCCGTTAGTCGCCTCGGCGAACAGACTCTCATCCTCAAACACAATCGTGAGGTTATAGACCTGTCCTCGATATGCCCACTTGACCACCTCAGGCACATACTCAATGTCCAAAACACTGACCAACAGTCGGGCTTTCCCGTGAGCTCTGGTGAAATCCATATCCACTCGCTCCGGTCTCCCCACCAAAATACCGAAACTAGCCACAACCCGAGCATCCTGCATGGGCTTCGAGGGGGCCCCAGAAAAACGTAGCCAAACCTGAGTCAAAGGCTTACCCTGAGGCTCGACTCTCTTCCACTCATGGAACTCAAGCACACCATCAGTACCCGGCACTTTGCACATCCCAAAACTCAGAAGTCTCCGAAGATCCTCCACTGAAGGGAACTCAACCCTAAACAGTTTCTCCTCAAGATTAACAAGCTCCCATTGGAAGTCACCTGGAGCTAACTCCTTCAGCCTCTGCACAATCTGTGTCTCAGAGACCTCTCCTCTGGTAACTTTTACTATCCCAGTAGTCAAACTCAGGGTCTCATCAAGAGCATCTCTCTTAGTAGGAGACTCAAAGAACGTTAGTTCAGCACAATACACTCCATACATCATGGGAGACGGTGCCTGATCTCGCAGAAACGGACAATCCCCCATATCATATAATTTGAAGAAGTCATTTTATCTTCTCTCATGAAAATCATTGAGCTGCATGAAGTTTATGAATTGAAATATTTCCAAATGAAATTCAATTATTTTCAAATACCCTTTCATTTAATTTAAATGGAAGAAGTCATATCATCTTCGCTCAAGGGTTTTGTATTTGAAAATAATTTGAATTCATGGAGATCATAAATACAAAAATGGAAGTTTGGGAAAGTCCTTTTATTCCCTCTCATTTAACTTTAAAAAAGTTCAAATTCACTCACTTTTGGTCAATCAATCAAACAATCAATCAAATGTGTCTATTTAATATAACATTCCAAAATTTAGAATTTTGGGATGTTACAAACCTACCACCCTTAAAATGAATCTCGTCCTCGAGATTCAGAGAGGCTAGAAAGAAATAGGTTAGGTTCGGGGTGTTCTCAAAATCCATCGATCATCTCCGGGGTCTCGGGTGCTACCACCCTTAGAAACATTGTTACGGTCCCATCAATACTCATATACTCCATCCTTATTCCTGATAGGGCCGGTCTTCTCAGATCTTTAGTATAATTCCTTTCTCTGGGCTCTTCCGGTAACGGCATAACCTTTTCCTCCATTCTTTTTTCCTTTCATCTTGGTAAGGTTATTCCGAGACTGGGACTTCTTACCTGACGGGTCTGGCGCTAGTACTAAACAACTAATCGATATCTCATGGTGGTCAACAATTTATGGTTTCTCCTGCAGGAAATGGGTCTGAGTTGATCCTCACCGTATAACCTATGGTTGGCAAAAGCTGCCTTATACAAGGGAAAACTTGCTATACCATTCTAAGGTTTAAACAAGGTTTGATCGTCGTCTCTCTACTATAGGCAAGTCACTCAGATTTACCATCCCATATAGCAAGGTGAATAATAAAAGTAAGTCGGTATGGTGATCAATCCATCCTGCACCCAAATCATTACCTTGTATACGGTTTAGCGAATCTCGCATTCTAACACTCGGTCATCCTCACAAGCATTGCAGAATTTCTCTTGTCGACGAACCAAGGTTTGTTAAATCCATAAATTCTGGAAGCCAAACAAACATCTATCGTTCCTTCACAACCCTCAGGTTTTGTGTTACTCTATAAGATCGTCTGCCGATAAACGTAACTTCTTCCAGGGTTTTTCCTTCAGCAAGAGTGTGCTTGTTCCTTGGCAGGTCCTGGGGCCTGTGGGTTATGGCCCATCTCATCACTTGTAAACCTTGAGCTCATCCTAGGGGCAACTGATTATTTTCCAAACATCCAACTTCCTGGCATTCTTAAATCCTTCCATTTGTACGGTCTCTTTTCCTTCTGTTGGTACCAAACTAGGACGTGATTATTCAAACTCATCACGGAGTTACAATCGTTCCGTAATACCAATATCATACCTCCTTTATATCCAATAGTAATTCATCTCTTCATCCTCGTGGGTTATCCCACATACCGAGACATAAACTTATACTTATGGAGTCCATACTCCACTTCGTGGAACATCATTATCCTTTCCAGCGTCAAGCGTCCTTACAGCGGAATATTGGCCATCTCTGCATGGCACTTCTTCAACTGGGAAACGTGAAACACATCATGAACTCCTGACAGTCCTTCGGGTGACTCCAACTTGTTGGCCACTTCTCCCATACGCTCCAAGAGTCGGTATGGTCCTACAAATCTCGGGTCTATCTTTCCCTTAACTCCAAATTGTTTAACTCCTCGAAGAGGGAACACATGAAGACATGCTCTGTCTCCAATTTCATAGACTACCTCCTCGCGTTTTTAAGTCTGCATAACTCTTCTACCTGGACTGAGCTACCTTCAGTCTATCTCGAATCAACTTAGCATTCTCTTCTGACTCGTTGATCACATTTGGTCCAAACAACTGACGGTCTCCAACTTCATCCCACATACTCTTGGAGTATCACACATATCGAGACAAAACTCGTATTCATTTTGTCTGAAATCCACTCAGTGGAGTATCCTTATCTTTTCCAGGGGTCAAGGGTTCTTACAGGGTACTACCACCCTTAAAATGCACAAATCTTCCATAGACCATATTTCTCATATCCTCAGAAATGGTCAAAATCCTTCTTCATAGAGTAACAACTCATAAAATCCATATCAGTACCAGCGATGCTAGCTTTCTCAATTTCTCGAAGTATTACAATCTCCCGCACTTCCAATACATGCTTCAACTCAACACCTCAATATAAAAGAAAATGTTCTCACTTCTACTACTCCATTTCTTTTGTTGCAAACTCACTATCTAGCACAAGTCTCCTTCTCCTTGGGGCATCCTCTGGCAAAGTGCCCTGCTCTATTACAACGAAAACATATTACTTCTGACAAGTCTCGAGGTTTCCTTTTTGGGCAATTGCTGAGGTGGTGCCCTGACTCCTTGCACCTGTAACAGGTAATATGACTCAGGTCCTTCCTGGAATCCAATCTACTTCTCTTCCTGGACCTTTCCATGCCAATCATGGCTTCTATTTCTTGTGGGTCATACTCTACTTCCTCCGCCGGGAATTCTACTAGATCCCTATTCATACAATTCTGGGAGATGTGTCCTTCTTCTCCACATGAATAGCATGACTTGGTGCAGGGTTTAATTGGTTCTTCTTTGGGTGTGTCCCCGACATCTTCCTTCATCACGGGTTCTTCTAAAATTTCCATAAGGGCTCCTTTCTTTACTTCTTTCTTCTGCTGGATAGTTCTTTGTACCATAGGGTAAATGTGATACTGAGCAGGGTAGTGGGTAGTTCCTTCACACAAGAAACAAGTAATCTGCCTAGTTGGGCATTATTCAGCTGGGTGACTTTCTTCACAATTAGGGCATTCATCCTTGTGTTCTTTATGGGTGTGTCATATTTCTCCACAAATCTTGCATGCACAAGGTTTCTTCATATCCTTTCCATAAGGCTTCAATTTCTGGGACACAAGATGAGATCTTTGTAGAGTCAACTTAAATTCTTTCCAAGTGGTTACTCCTTGCCATCCATTCATGGTTTGGTATATCCTCCACCAAGTAGCAGCACCTCTTTCAAAGCACTGAAGAGCATGTTGGGTCATATCATTTCCAACTATAGGGTTATTCTCCATGTGATCCTCCATGTTCTGAATCCATCGGTCTGTCTCCAATTGACTCATCGTTCTAGAAAATACAAGCTCATCTCCATTCATCCTCTCTTGGGTCCAAGGGTTTTGGGGTGAGATGAGAGACAGGGAGAGGGATGCACAATACAAACGATGGTTTTGAAAAGACAGATTTTATCTGTGGCTATCGGAAAAAAAATCAAACAAATGACAGCTTAGAAATGTCGCATCTGACATAGGTATATAACAGGGGTTTGGTCTTCTAAAGGTCAATAAATCTTCAACGTCTCCAAACTCTTCAAGCCTTGTTCATGCCTCCAATGGCTTCTTCCAATCATGCTTGTCTTTCTCAAGTTCTTTTGCCAGATCAACTCTGTTGACGCGAAGTCTCTCATGACGTCCTTTAATATTCTGGAGTTGCATTCCAAACTTCTGGGTTTCAACATCCTTGGCATGAGCCATGGTCCTACTGTCCTTCAGTTCCTTACAAATCTCCGGTATCTCGAGGTTGTAGCTCCTCCAGCATGGCTACTTTAAGCTTCTGGTTCCTGAGTTCTTCACGAAATGCTTCCTTGTCTAATACGGCTTCCTGGAGCTCCATCTTAAAATTCTTGATGCACTACTCCAGATTCTGGCGATACACCAGCTAAGTTTAAAACTTCAACTTACTGTTAGGTGCTCCATCATCCTTCTACCATCCAATCCTTCCGAGGAAATGCATGCTTAGCTCAGCTCGGTGACCATAGTATCAGTGGCGATGACATCATGGATAACCATGTTTCTGCCCTTGTCATTGCCATGAGCTATCTTCCATAATTGATATCTCCTTCCTTAGGGTTTTCTTGACAAAACTTTGAGTTCTCAACTCTCCATGTTCCGGTCTTTCTCCAATACACCTTGATCTCGGGTATTGACAGCTTCCATAGTCTGCCAAGTTCCATAAGGGGTGCCTTCCTAGGTCATACAAATCTAGAAATTGTACAGGTCCTTCAAATTCTCCTCGTCTTTGGAGTCTTCAACTGTTGCAGTTTCCATTATTATAATGTATGGTAAAATCCTCTTCATTCCTAATGGTCTCAGTTGTCCGATATCTTGTACTTCTTGGAGTGGTCTCATCAGTCAAATCTTCGTGTGGTCAAAAGGGGAAAGGGGTATGGTCTCACTAAAGGGAATATTTGAATAAGCTCAGAAGAGAGGAGAGGTAAAAGATCTTTTTTTGAAAAGAAAGTTATAGAGAAAATCTTTCCTATGGGCTTGCCAGTTTCTAGGGTTCACGTCCTACAGTCAACATGTGCTCTGATACCATCTTGTAGCGACGCGACCTCAGACGGTCAAGTCTCTGTGCTTAAGTGTCATCCCTGGATCGGTATGCTGACACACACAGTACTCGAGGATTTATAACAGAGGTAAATCACATGTATAAAATAACGTAAATACTATTACCTCAATCCAAATAGCGGAACTAACAAAGGTTGTGGATTCCATCAGCACCAACGACAAAGTTGAGTGTAGAAATCGTAACCCTAACGTATCACTTACTCATCGTAAGAAGTCCTGCAACATGAGACGTTGCAGCTACAAAGGGTCAGTACATTGAATGTACTGGCAAATTCACACCATAGGAGAATGATGAATAAAGGCTATCACTACATGCATATTTGGCTGGTGAAAAAGCTCTATGGTTATAGTTTTTGCGAAAAGCCAATTTTTCCCTACAACAAAGGAATAAATTTTAATTTAACTATCATGGTAGTTGAAACAACATTGAGAAGGTTCCTCCAACTCAATCCCAATTAAAGTGATTAACAACCCAACAATATTAGTTAAACATGATGAGATACTTTTGATAACCCAAGTACTAGATACTCTCCATAACCGGGGACACGGCTAACCATGATTAGATTGTACACTCTGCAGAGGTTTGCACACTTTTCCCCACAAGACTCGATCGCCTCCGTTGGATTTCTCGCACTACATGGTGTTTGAGAAACGGATGACCGAGACACAGTCTTTTAAAAACATTAACTCACTACTTCGGGCAGACCATACCAAACCTACAACCCTGTACCTGCTGATCCTCCTCTTTAAGAGCTTCACGTAACTTACTCAACTATGCTAGAGCCCATAATAGCTTGTGGCTGCACACAGAAGTTTCTAGCATGAATAGTCTTATGATCCCTTTGAGGCTGGGTGGCGGTCCATAGGAAGATCACACGGGTACTCTGGGATTTCCAAAAATACAAGCAACACGGGGTACTCCAGCTGCCTCAATCCACCTAGATGTGTATTTAAGTTGCCACCTTAAGTTGAAACATTAATTAACAATCTCACATCTGTCATGGATTTCACTCACCCAAACCACGTCTACGAGCATAGCATAGCAGTATAAGAAATTCTTATAAGTAACTCCCAAGGGTTGGAATGTAATAGGGCAATAGGTTCTACCTCATCAGCTATTTCCCAACCCACATGTTAATGACATCCTAACCATGCAATGTTTGAGGATTGGAACTAATGCATAAAAACTGGGTGATAAAAGGGATATGATCAAAGTGTGAACTTTCCTGTATTGTTGATGAAGATGATTCACACTCAAAACTCTTGATAGTTCTACTCATCATACTCTGTTCAATCTATCGTGAGCAAGCAGTTGTAACCACACATAAGCAATCACTCAGAGATCGGGAAGAACGAAGAAGACAGTTCAGAAAACATGAAAACCAAGCAAATAACTCTTGCAACATAAAACAATTTCTAACGTACCAAAATTATGTGAATTTGGCCTTATCAGAAAGTTTAGGTCAAGAGCTTCGATTTGCAAAAAGAATGAACTAAATCGGAGTTACGAAACTCAAGTTATGTTCAAAAGAAGTTTGAATATGAATCTAAACAAATTTCGAAATTTGGAAATTTCAAACAGTTGATGTGACAGGTTCACTGGATAGGTGAAAACAAGACGAAGCTATAGGCGCTGGTTTCATCTAATTTGGATAAACGAGTGAAAAGTTATGGCTATTTGAAAAATCAGGGCCAAGCTATTTTACGAAGGAAAAATAGCTACGGTTAAGGTCTAAAGTATAAATACGTAGACTAATTGATAATCTAATTATTCTATCGTATTAGTCTAAAAATAATAAACTACGGAAGTATAGAAGATAAGAAGAAAAAAACAAAGAAAGATACCTTTATAAGGCAGAGAAAAGACAACTTTGGAGAGAGGAGACAACTTCCAGAAGTCGCGCCGGAGAGGAGAAATATATTTTTCTTAAATGAATCTAGTCAAACCAAAATATTGATTTAACCCGAATCGGATGATTTTTGGAGGCTCTATGGGTCTATATTTATTGGTGGAAAAGAGGCTTAGGGTCAAAGGCTAGGCAATGTGGGACTAAACGTAGACGAAAATATACGAAACAGAGAAGAAAAGGCGGATGGGCCTAAAGGCCTTCGGCCGGCCGCGCACACGCTGCGGCTGCAGTTTTTTTTAAACAAAATTCGGCCTAAAAAATGAAAAGGCTGGCTGGGCCTGGCCCATTTAAGAGAGAAAAAAACAATGGGGCGCCAGAAGCTACTATACTGCGCATGTAGGCGATAAATAAATATGGGCCGCACGTACAGTTTTTTTAAATAGAAACAGAAGGAAAACCGAATAGCAAAGATAAAATAAAAAATTTATATAGGCATATAATATACCAAAATTTGCAGAGAAAAAGATTTTCTACAACATGGACATTTTTATAATGCCGCATAAAATCCACACAAATTTAGATAATTCAAAGAGTGCTACTGGTCTAATAAAATCCAATAAAAATCATTTTAAAAATATCAAAATGATTTCAAATTTATTTCTCTCCAATTTTCTGTTGTAGGGAATCATGTTACCCTAATTTCCATATATTTTATTTTTGGAGAAAAATAATTTGAATAAAACTCAAATAACTCCAAATTGAAAATAAATTCAAAAGAACTTTGAATTTAATTCTTTGAAACTCCCAACTCATATTTCATATAATTTGAAGAAGTCATTTTATCTTCTCTCATGAAAATCATTGAGCCTGCATGAAGTTTATGAATTGAAATATTTCCAAATGAAATTCAATTATTTTCAAATACCTTTTCATTTAATTTAAATGGAAGAAGTCATATCATCTTCGCTCAAGGATTTTATATTTGAAAAGAATTTGAATTCATGGAGATCATAAATACAAAAGTGGAAGTTTGGGAAAGTCCTTTTATTCCCTCTCATTTAACTTTCAAAAAGTTCGAATTCACTCACTTTCAGTCAATCAATCAAACAATCAATCAAATGTGTCTATTTAATATAACATTCCAAAATTTAGAATTTTTTACAACGTCTGTCGCGCCCCACCACAGAGAAACTGCGCCAAACAGGGAGATGGCGGAGCCTGGGCCACCTGCCCAAGCTCCCCATCCACCCTAGTCCTCTGGCCATCAGGAGACACCGGCGCCCCGGGAAGGTTGTCCTCCCTTGGCGCCCCAAGAGGATGGGGCCCCGAGGCCACCTGCCCCGAGCCCCCTCCGGAAAGCTGAACCGCCGCCTATATCGCTGGCCTGGCTATAGGAGAGGAAGGTGCGGAGGCCACCTGCCCCGGACCCCTTCCCGAAGAAGCAATCTCCACCACCGAGACCTCGTCCATCACGCACTCTGACTGAGGATCATGAACGAGCCTGTGGGAGGGGACCTCCTCCTCGTCACACCTGACCGGAAGTGGCAAAACCTCCAGAACTGGACTCACAGCATCCTCAAAAGCCAGGATAGGTAGTATGAGCTCAAACACCTCATCGGACTCCAACCGCTCACTCCTGAGCCTCGGAGGTGCAGAAGCAGGCTCGAAAGACCCGAATCTGAAAGTAGTCATAGGCACTGAGGAGGGTGATGCCGTCCCATCCCCTGACGTCTGAGAAACAACTCCCGGTGCAGTGGACGACTCTCGTCCGGTATCATCAACCGGTGCCTCCTTAAGCCCCGAGCTGCCATCTCCCTCGTGCATGTAAGTATCAGTCCCGTTAGCTACCTCGGCGAACAGACTCTCATCCTCAAACACAATCGTGAGGTGATAGACCTATCCTCGATATGCCCACTTGACCACCTCAGGCACGTACTCAATGTCCAGAACACTGACCAACAGTCAGGCTTTCCCGTGAGCTCTGGTGAAATCCATATCCACTCGCTTCGGTCTCCCCACCAAAATACCCAAACTAGCCACAACCCGAGCATCCTGCATGGGCTTCGAGGGGGCCCCACAAAAACATAGCCAAACCTGAGTCAGAGGCTTACCCTGGGGCTCGACTCTCTTCCACTCATGGAACTCAAGCACACCATCAGTACCCGACACTTTGCACATCCCAAAACTCAGAAGTCTCCGAAGATCCTCCACTGAAGGGAACTCAACCCTAAACAGTTTCTCCTCAAGCTTAACAAGCTCCCACTGGAAGTCACTTGGAGCTAACTCCTTCAGCCTCTGCACAATCTTTGTCTCAGAGACCTCTCCTCTGGTAACTTTTACTATCCCAGTAGTCAAACTCAGGGTATCATCAGGAGCCTCTCTCTTAGTAGGAGACTCAAAGAACATTAGTTCAGCACAGTACACTCCATACATCATGAGAGACGGTGCCTGATCTCGCAGAAACGGACAATCCCCCGTATCATGTGTCGGTTTGCCACAAGTTCCAAAAAGCGCAGCCACAAACTCAGCAATGAAATGACCCTTGCCTCCGCATCGATATCACAACATTTTCTCTTTCTTACGCGCCCATTTGGACGCACTCTCCGAATCAGCCTTATCTGTTTCTTCCACTGACGCTATCAGCATGGTTGCACTCCCATGTAACGCCGACACCACCTCCAAAGCTTGACCTGACAACACCGTCTCCTCCACAGACCCATCAACGGCCATCTGATCAACAGCAGGCGGGGGTGGTTGTCGTGGTCGGTACCGGCCACCTCGACCGCCTCGACCACCACGACAACCGCGGAAACCTCCTCGATGTCTATATCCCGGTCCAGAAGCCCCCTCAACAAAACGAACCTGGGACCCAAGACGGTCTCTCCGCCGAGCCATCGCTTTGCCAAGCGTAACCTCGACCACCACCCGTCGACGACGAACCACGGTGCTGACCCACCCCATAGGCGTTGAATACATCATCTCCCCATTGAACCCGGGGCGCGGCATTAGTCCCTCCAACGTCGGAAACTTGTGGATGAGGAGGCACCTGCGTCTACACAGCCCCAGTCGGAGGCTTGGCGACGAGGTGAGGCGGCGGTGCTGGTCTAGCCCGTTGACCAACCGACCCCGGCAACCCCGTCGCCGGTGGCCTGGGCGCCGCGCCGCCCCTACCTGCGGCTACACTAGCCAATCCAGGAATTGGCGGTCGTGGTCCCGCACTCAGCCCACCACGCCCGTCATCATGCACCGAAGCCGATCCAGGTACCGGCGTGCGGGCGCCGGGCAGCAACATGGCACCACGGCCCTCGGCCGCACCGGTTAGCGCGACACCCTGACCCGCAGCCGGTATCACCGTGGGCGCCACGCCATGACCAGCCCAGGGTTATGCTGCATCACGGCACCACGGGCGGACCAAGAGGCCGGCGGCGGCACCACGCCACGGCCACCACCAGTGCCCGACGGCGGCGCGACCCCGGCGCGACCAGTCCCAGGAGGCGCAGCCGGCGTTTTCCCCGACGGCAACGCATTACCACGACCAGCCATGGCCTCAAGCGGGGGAATGCGGTGAGCGCGACCGCCACAATCAAAACGATGTCGCGGACTCCAGCGAAGGAAAACCCTACAGCGCGAGGTGGGGGCAGGGGAAACAGGTCGATCGGTGCATGCGCCTCACACGTACTCGATCGATATAGAACCCGCCTGGGCCTCATACCCAGTGGTTCCCAGCCCAACTGGCCTCGGCCCAACTGCAGCCGCTTCACACTGGGCCTCATACCTAGCCGAAGACAGCCCAATAACCACTGGCGGCCCATCCGCGCCAATCAGCAATTTCAAACGCGCCGCCCTAGCCGCAGCGATCCCGAGCGACGCTACCGGCGCCGCCTGCTGCCAGTCGGCCGCCACACGGCATCCCTTCTTCCCTCTGGCCACCACAGTCCATGCCTCCGGTCTAACCATATCAAACACAGTGAGTTTGGGGAGACTAACCTTGGGAAGGGGGCCCTTCCACGGCTGAAGAGCGGTCGCCGCCGTCCGCCGATGCACGATTCGCCGGAGCAGCTCCATCCTCTCCCTGGAACGCAAACCGAATCTCGCCGGATCCTCGGGAGGGATGACCGCCTCCACGATCTCCGCCACCTCCTCCTCGTCGTAGCCGGAACCGAAAGCTTCGCAAATCACATTGGAGGGAGTCGGCGAGTAGGCCGTCGAGCCACCGGAGCGCCCACCATCTTCGTCTTCGTCCCCGATATCTTCGTCCGCAAGCGCCCAGAAGTGCCCGCCCACCCTCCGGCGATCGCCGGGGGCACGCGCGCTAGCCGGCGTCGATGAGCCCTACGCCATCGCCTAGTCTCGACCCAAGTCCTGAGTGATGTGTGATGAGAATCGTAGTGATACAGCCTCCTCTCTACTGAAGATGCTCTGCATCGAAGACGCACGAGTCACGAGGCCAGTGACAATCACCGCCGATCCATTGCTTTGTTTTCGAGTTCCAGATCACGCGATACTTCGAGTCATGACACAGTAGGAATCCCAAAATTCCGTGCTACTCGCAGTAGAAAAATAGTTTCGGTTTCAAAAAATTAAAAAAACTAAGTCTGGAAAATTCTAGCTAGGCAGTAGTCCACTTGTAGACTTTTTTGAGAAAAAAATTGTTGCGGAGCCAAAAAAGGAAAAAAGTGCAAAAAAAGTGAAAAAAAGAAAAAAAATCAGAGAGTGCTCCTCCCTTGTTTACGTGTCGCGCTGTGATTTTGTTCGTGTTCTAGGCTCGCGTCTCTAGTACAATCTGGCCTAGGACCAGCACAGTACCGTCGTTGAGCGTTTATTCAACTTTGTATCTCTGAATTGATTATTGCTGACCCTTTTTGCTACCATATTATAAGCCTTCCAAGCTCGACATACATCTACGTCGTGCGTTTAACTCTCCCTGGTAATCGCTCTATCCAAGCTTTGAGAGTTTTGACTATGACGGTTGCCGATCACCGCCTGCTGTTGGGTAAGAACTGGTAAGAATTTGAGATTTGCTTGACGGATTTGTGACACCCGCCACCACCTCTTGTTAGTAGTCTATAGGATCATATTCTTGTGTGTTTCTATTTCTGCTAACCATGGCAGGATCACAAGCCGACGATACTGACTGGTAGAACATGACGAATAAGGAGTTGCATGATAAATTTCAGCAAATGATGAGTGGACGGGTGCAAGATGTGCTAAATAGATTTGAAGAGGCCATGGAGAAGATAGATGGCATGGAGAAGACGTTCGAAACAAAGCTCGATAACAAGTTTAACGAATTGCTCACGCGTCTTCCACCACCACCACCGGCTGCACCTAATGCACCTCTACAACAACAACAACAATGACAACAACGTCGCCTTCCAAATCAAGTGGGATGAGCACAACGCGTTCCCATTGACCCTGGGCAAAATTCTGGTGCCACTCCTGATGCTTCTGTACCTCCTTCTGCTACTGCAGAGGTGGAGGACCATTATAAGGATGTGGTTGATCAAAATCAGAACTGCGTGCAACCACCAGCACCACCACCACTAGGTTGTGCTCAGGTATATCATCGCAACGGTAGGGCTGCACCACCACCTGAGGTACGAGATCATGACCTTTTTCCTAAACTAAAGTTGAATATTCCACCATTTGAGGGTAGATATGTTCCTGATATATATCTTACTTGGGAGTTAGAAACTAAACAACATTTTACATGTTTACAATATCCAGAGGAGAGACGTGTTCCTGCTGCTATTTGTGCTTTCACTAGTTTTTGCATGTGTTTGGTGGTCTGAACATTGTAGATTATATCCTATTCCAGCTACTTGGGCTGCTTCAAAAACTGCTATGCGTACTCAACGGGTTCCACCATATTATCAACGTGAATTACTTCAAAAATTGCAGCGTTTAAGACAAGGAAAAAATATGTAGAAGAATATTACCAGGAATTACAAACTGGCATGATTAGATGTGGTATTGTTGAGGAGAATGAAGCTATGCTTGCACGTTTTATGGGTGGATTAAATAGAGAGATTCAGACCATTCTATAGTATAAGGAGTATAATAATATCACTCGTTTATTCCATCTTGCTTGTAAAGATGAACGTGAGGTGCAGGATCGACATGCATTGGCACGAACTAACTTTTCTATAGGTCGATCTTCATCATGGATACCACGTGCATCCTCTACTTCCACTGCACCAGCACCTCCATCTGGTGCCACCTCCAGCCGTGATACAAGAAAGCAGGCACAACCACCACTATCTGCCAAGAGCACACCTGTTGGGCCTGTGCAGAGCTCTTCTTCTTCCATGGCATCAACAGGGCACACAAGTGATATTATTTTTCATCGTTGTAAGGGAAGAGGACATTTTGCGGGAGAATGCAAATCTCAGCGTGTGATGATTGTTACTGAGGATGGTGTGAGTCCGCTAGTGACTATGATGAGGAGACTTTGGCTCTTATTACACGTGAAGAACACGGTGGAGATGATTCTGATCATGAGACGCAATACATGGCTGCTGAAGATGCTGACAGGTATGAATGTTTAGTTGCTCAATGTGTTTTGATTGTGCAGGTTACACAATCTGAGCAAAATCAGAGGCATAATTTGCTCCATACAAAGGGAGTTGTGAAGGAACGTTTTGTTCGCGTCATCATAGATGGAGGGAGTTGGAATAACTTGGCTAGCATGGAGATGGTGGAGAAGCTATCTCTCACCACAAGACCACATCCACATCCTTACTACATCCAATGGTTCAACAACAGCGTCAAGGTTAAGGAAACACATACTGTTCGTGTGCATTTTAATATCTCTACATATGCTGATTATGTGGATTGTGATGTGGTGCCTATGCAAGCATGTTCTGTTGGCGTTCTGGGAACGGGGGTCCCCAGACTTGCCTGCCTGCGGCCTGCGGCGTGGATGAAGTGGGGGCCCAGCACGGCCCATCTTCATCAGCTCAAGCTCAAGACCCTCACGAGGGGCAAACCTCGTGGGGCGGACGGCCAGAAGCTTCCTCAGAGGCAGCCTCATCAGGCAGGCCCGCGAGGAGGTGGAGAGATCAAGGCAGGGGTACCTTGCGAGGAGCCCGTGACGCAAGCCATGACGATCGAGACCAGGCAGGCGTCGGCCTGCGCAGTGTCCTTGTTTCCCCTTTGGTGCAAATGGGGAAAGCACAGGACAAGGCACCGGGCAAAGGTTACCATTCCGGTGCAACGAGACCAAGACCAGCAGAGCGGCAGGACGGAGGTCACCGTGGTTCCCAAGACGGCGTCATGACCAGTGCCTTTGGCAGCAAAGACCACCTTTGGTCAGGATAACTTGTACTAGATGTTCCCCATCAAAATGGCCAATTGTTGTCGCCTTTCCCGCTCATTATTTGGGGAGAGGCCCAGGGCCCCTATAAATAGAGCTAGCCACCACAGAGTAGAGGACGGACCAGAAGGGACCGAAAAAGAGAGATAGAGAGAGAGAGGCGGTTGAACTTACCCAAGCAGTTCATCGCACCAGCTCAAGAACACCTCTCGCGAGGCTGTTCTTCCCTTCTACTATTCCTCATCAGCCCCTGAGGCAATCCACCACACCACACACTGGAGTACGGTATTACACCACAATGGTGGCCCGAACCAGTATAAACCTTGTGTCCCTTGTGTTGTTCGTTGTTTCCAGCTTAGATCACGCGAGGAGATTGGACGTAGATCGGTAGGGGAGAGATCTCCACGCGCACCCCAGTGTTCAAACCTCAAGGGTCTGCCGGAACCCGAAATCCGACATTTGGCGCGCCAGGTAGGGGTTCGCCGGAATCTTTCTTCCGCTGTTTGCGTGCGACCTTCCATCGTTTCCATGGCTGACGCTCGCCGGGCTCGTGCCGAGCGCCGGGCTGCTCTCGCAACCCGTGTCGCACAGACGGCACCCGTCAGCGGACGCCCTCGTCGTTCCCCGTGGCCTACCACCGACGCCATCACCGGCCCAGCGGGGAATGAGCAGCAGGCCTCGTCCCAGCATCCTTCGGTGCGGCGGGAGGGCCGCACCGCCACACCATCGCTAACTCCAGCGCCACCCATCGTCGCAGCTCTCCTGGGTGGCTCCCAGGCACCACCCTCGAGCCAGCACGTCAAGCCGTTCACCCGCCGGATCAGCACCACCTCCAAGCGCCGAGAAGCCCCCCGGGCTAGGTGGCGCCCGAGCCCGATCTAACCTTGGACTCGGAGGACCACCCCTTCAAGCCCATCGGTTCGGGCGCGCTCCCGATGTTGTGCACCCCCTCCATCTGCCAGGTGGCCGTCACCAGGACCCTCATCGACGGTGGTGCTGGCCTCAATGTGCTCTCAGTGGAGGCCTTCAGCCTCCTCCACGTGCCGCTGGAGCGGCTCCAACCCAGCAGGCCTTTCTCGGGCGTCGGAGCCGGTTCCACCGCCTCCTTGGGACAGATCCGCCTCCCAGTGAGCTTCGGCACCTGCAACAACTTCCGCACGGAGCTGATCGACTTCGACATCGCCCCCCATTGGCCTCCCCTACAACACCATCCTCGGCTATCCGGCCTTGGCTCGGTTCATGGCAGCAACTCACCCGGCGTACAACCTCATGAAGATGCCTGGGAGCAGCGGCGTCCTCACCGTGTCAGGAGACACCAGGGATGCGCTGCAGGTGCTCCGGCTTGTTTTCAGGGCGGCCGCGGTGGCACAGCCCACTAGCACCGACGCCCTTGAGCCCAAGGGGGCTGCACTGGCTAAAAAGAAGCAGCTATTCACCCGAGACAAGGCGGAAACCAAGCAGGTACCAGTCGACGAGGATGGGTCCACTAGCGCCACCTTCACCGTAGGGGCCAACCTCGAGCCCGAGCAGGAGGAGGCCCTGGTGAGGTTCCTGGGTGCGAACAAGAAGGTGTTCGCGTGGGAACCTGATCAGTTAGCAGGGGTCCCAAGGGAAGTGATTGAGCATCACCTCAACATGTGCCCCAATGTGCGCCCCGTGAAGCAGAAGGCGAGGCGGCAGTCCACTGAGAAATAGGCTTTCATCGTTCAAGAGACCTGGAAGCTAGAGGCGGCAGGAGTTATCCGCGAGGTCCGCTACCCTGATTGGCTGGCTAATCCGGTCGTTGTGCCAAAAAAGGGAGGAAAGGAGCGCATGTGTGTCGACTTCACCAACCTCAACAAGGCCCGCCCGCAAGATCCATTTCCGCTCCCCCGCATTGACCAGATAGTCGACTCCACCACAGAGTGTGACCTATTGTGCTTCCTAGATGCCTTCTCGGGCTATCACCAGATCAAGATGGCGGTAGAAGATGTGGAGCAGACGGCTTTCCTGACCCCGTCTGGAGTGTACTGCTATACGTGCATGCCATTTGGGTTGCGCAACGCAGGCGCGACCTTTCAGCGGCTGATGCACATCGCCTGAGGCCGGCAGCTCAGGAGGAATGCTGAAGCTTAAGTCGATGACATTGTGGTGAAGTCTCGTGAGGCAAGAACCCTGATACAGGACCTGGAAGAAACCTTTGCGAGCCTCAACGCAGTGGACCTACGGCTCAACCCGGAGAAGTGCGTGTTTGGAGTCCCCTCGGGCAAGCTCCTAGGTTTCCTCGTGTCCCACATGGGCATCGAGGCCAACCCGGAGAAGGTCAAGGCAGTCAAAGACATGAGACTGGCGAGGACCCTCAGAGAAATGCAGAAGCTCACTGGGCGTGTAACTGCGCGGGGGCGCTTCATCTCCAAGCTTGGGGAACAAGCGCTGCCCTTCTTCAAGCTAATGAAGAAAAAGGGCCCCTTTGAATGGACTGAAGAGGCTGACAAGGCATTCCAAGACCTCAAGAGGTACCTTACCAGCCCACCAGTGATGGTAGCTCCGCGTCCTCGGGAACCCCTAGTGCTCTACCTTGCGGCCACCCCCTACTCCGCTAGCACAGCCGTGGTGGCGGTCAGGGAGGAGCGCTGTGCCAAGGCCGCATCGACCGTCCGGACTGAAGCAAAGCAGAGCCGGGAGGTCCTCGCGAAGGCCGCAACCACAGCCGGAAAGGAACAACCGTAGTAGGAGAACGCACCCGAAGCAGGAGGGGCCTCTTCAGGCGACCAAGCATTGGGGGCTCCATCGTCTTAAGAAATGCCTCGACCTTTGGAGGACGCAAGCTACGCCAGCACCCTCAACCTCGTCGAGCATCCCGTGTACTTCGTCAGCACGGTGCTACGGGACGCAAGGGCGCGGTACCCCATGCCTCAAAAACTCCTCCTCGCACTACTAGTGGCCTCACGCAAGCTGCACCACTACTTCCAAGGCCATCCCATCAAAGTCGTCTCAGCATACCCCTTGGACAGAGTACTCAGGAGCCCCAACTCAGCTAGGAGGGTCGCTGAGTGGAACATTGAGCTACAGGAATTTCAGCTAGAATTCAGTACGACCAGAGTCATCAAGGGAGCCGCACTTGCGGATTTCGTGGCAGAATGGGCAGAAGCGCCGGGTCTCGAGCCACGTGAAGACTGATCACTTTCCCCAGGAAGTGAAGCACCGAACGGCTGGGTCATGTACTTCAATGGGGCATTCTCCCGACACGGTGCGGGAGCTGGCGCAGTGCATGTATCCCCTACACAGGACAAATACTACTACGCTGTACAACTCTACTTCCAGCAAGGAGAAAAGGTCTCCAACAACATAGCGGAGTACGAAGGCCTCATAGAAGGCCTGAAGGCCGCGATTGCCTTAGGGGTAAAGCGACTCATCATCAAGGGCGATTCACAGCTCCTCATCAACTTCTCCAACAAGATATACGAGCCAAAGGACGAGCACATGGAAGCCTACCTCGTTGAGGTTCGCAAGATGGAGAAACAGTTCTGGGGGCTGGAGTTGCAACACGTGCCCCGGGGCACCAATCAGGAAGCTGATGACATTGCCAAGAGGGAATCTTGGCGGCTGCCTCAGGAGCCTGGAGTCTTTGTGGAGCGGCTCTTCAAACCCTCAGCGGTGCCATCACTGTTGAGCACGGCGCAACCAAGGGAGGAGCTCCCTCAGCCGCCTGCCTCAGGAGCCCCGGCCTGCGGCCCACCCTCAGGGGCACGCCTGCTCCTGGCGTTAGAGCCTCAGGAAGGGTGTTGGATCCAGGAGCTCAAGAACTACCTGATGCAAGGGACTCTGCCGGAGAACGAGGAGGAAGCAGAGCGTGTGGCGCGGCAGGCCACAGCTTATTGCATCAAGGATGGAGAGCTCTACAGGAAACGACCAAATGACGTGTCCCTACATTGCATCTCCCGAGAGCAAGAGAAGGAGCTACTGGCGGACATACACGGCGGAGACTGCGGGCACCACTCGTCATCACGAACCCTCATCGGCAAGGCGTTCCATAGTGGATTCTACTAGCCCACAGCGCTCATTGACGCTGTTGAGCTGGTAAAGGCTTGCGAGGCCTACTAGTTTCACGCCAAGCAGATCCATCAGCCTGCGGGGGGTCTACAGACTATACCCCTCTCATGGCCATTTGTAGTTTGGGGGCTGGACATCCTGGGCCCGTTTCCTCGGGCGCCAGGGGGCTATCGCTATCTCTACGTCACTGCGGACAAGTTCACCAAGTGGGCTGAGGAGGAAGCCGTCTGCACAATCCCGGCAGGCTCTGCGATCAAGTTCATCAAGGGCCTCGTGAGCCGATTTGGGGTGCCCAACCGCATCATCACCGGCAACGCTTCACAATTCACAAGTAATCTCTTCAAAACGTACTGTGCTAACCTTGGAACGCAGATATGCTACGCTTCGGTAGCACACCCCCGGAGCAACGGCCAGGCCGAGCGAGCCAACGCGGAGGTCCTAAGGGGCCTCAAAGCCAGGACCTTTAAGAAGAAGCTGGAGGCCTGTGGCAGGGGCTGGTACGACGAGCTCCAGTCCGTGCTGTGGTCAATCCGCACGACTGCGACCAAGCCGACTAGCGAGACCCTGTTCTTCCTCGTCTACGAAGCAGAGGCTGTTCTCCCTCACGAGGTCAGGCGTCGCTCCGCACGGGTCCTGGCGTTCGACGAGACGCAGCAGGACGCCATGCGGGGGATGGATCTCGTGCTGGGGGAGGAACGCCACCGAGAAGCCGCACTGCAAGCGGCACGGTACCAACAGGCGCTGCAACGATACCACTGCCGCAACATCCGCCCCAGAACTCTTGAGGTAGGGGATCTCGTGCTCAGACGGGTTCTCTCCAGGGAGGGGCTGCACAAGCTCTCTCCCATGTGGGAGGGCCCATTCAAGGTTGTTCATGTCTCCAGGCCTGGCTCCGCGCGCTTGGAAACCACATAAGGGGTGCCCATCCAGAACACGTGGAACATTCAACATCTCCGGAGGTTCTATCCCTGAGCGAAGCCCAGCGCCTAGGAAAGGCCCGGTGCCTGTGAAGAAGGCAAATGCCTGTGAACCTGCCGTGTCGTGTTTTGGGAAAGGCCCGGTGCCTGTGAAGAAGGCAAATGCCTGTGAAGCTGTCATGTTTTGGGAAAGGCCCGGTGCCTGTGAAGAAGGCAAATGCCTGTTAAGCCGCCGTGTTTTGGGAAAGGCCCGGTGCCTGTGAAGAAGTCCAATGCCTGTGAAGCTCGCCGCCCGTGACACTCTCACATAATAATGAGTGGGGCTGTACACGCCCCGGAGTCTCCGGAGTGCCGCCCTCGGGCCTCGGGGGCTCCCGCCCATGCCCAGTGGCAGCACTTAGCTCTGCGCTGGTGAGAAGACGTCGAAGACTAGAATAGGTGCCGGACGCGGCGTTTTCATTTGCTTTCTGCAGTTGGCTTGGTTATTTCCATTTGAAGTTTTATTGAAGCTCTTGACGTTCCTGACTTGCGACTCTTTGTCTTTCTCGCTCGCTTGCCTCGTTTTCTCTCGCACAAGTCTTGCGAGGGAGGTTCGCGGGCGCCCTCGCGAGTGTTTTTTTCCCCGATCGTTTGGAGATTTCCTATCCGAGTCCTCTGCGGGAGCACCCCTCCCAGTCCGTGCCTCACGGGCATCGCGACATGAGTGCAGGACCTAGGCCGATCGCCCCCACAACCAAGAGCGAAAGTTACCCCTCCTACTGATCCTTACAGGGCACAAAGCGCACGGCGAGGCCACAGCCTCGGGAGGCGAGGACCGCGTCAAGCCCCACCGAGCTAAAATAATTTCCGCACACGGGTGCACGGCGCGGGAACACATCGCAGAAATAGCGGAAGCAGCACGATGGTTAACAACAGCAGTTCTAACACGCCCCCGCGGGGCCCCATACTACCTTTTATTTCTGCGCAGGAAAAGAAGGAAAGCAAAATGGGCGCGATTCGTCGTGCACCAACCCATAGCGAAGGTTAGAGCTACTCCTGGGGCTCAGGCGGATCCCTCCTCTCGCTTCGCCGAGGCGCGACGGCGGGCTGACCCGCTACCTTCACCCAGGCGGGCGCGATGGCACGGGGGCTGGGCGCGGCCACCGCTGGAGGAGCTGCTGCCTGAGAGGGAGTCGCCGAAACTCAGCGAACCCCGAGCACCTCCGCCTGTACGCCCGTCGCCGTCTTCATCCTGGTCAGTACCGGGGCTGGGCAGATGGTCGCGGTCGTCGTCTTCGGGGCAGCACCCAGCACGGCGACCGTCTTCGCCGAACACCCTCGCGTAGAGGGTGGCATCGCCATCGAACTTGAAGTGCCAGTTGCACCACCGGCCCAGGCTGCGCGCGCAGGCAAATATTTGCCAGCCACGGGTCAGGGCCCCATTCCCAGAAACGGAGACCTCTAGCGAAGCCCAGGAGGCCCTGATGCAGCAGCCGTCTACCTTGAGCCAGAAGACGCACCGGGCGCTGGCCGACAGATCACATACGAAGAAACGGGGGAGCAGGAGCCGGGTGCTAGTTGGGTCCGCTGACCACACGACGAACTGCGGCAGCACCTCCGCAGAGCGAAAGCGTGGCCTAAGGGGGCGCACAGCCGCGGCATGCCCCCCATCGGCGGCCGGGCACTCACCACCGTGCAAGGAACCGCCTCCATGGCCGCGGGAAGCCACTACAGGGACCGTGGAATACTTGCGAGGGCAGCCTGCTTGGCCGGGGGGAGTCAGGCCCAGCCTGGGGGGCCTTTCCTTTCTCCGCGGCCGAGAATCTCTTTGGAGCCATGGGAGCGGCGAGTAGCCAAGAAGAAGAAAAGGAGCAGCAAGAAGGGACGGGCTGAGGGGACTCGCACAACCCCGTACTTATAGCCGGAGGGGGCCAACCATCGAGCACCACGATCGCGAGGAGCCCGTGACGCAAGCCACGACGATCGAGACCAGGTGGGCGCCAGGCGGGCGCCAGCCTGCACAATGTCCTTGTTTCCCCTTTGGTGCAAAGGGGGCAAGCATAGGCCAAGGAACCGGGAAAAGGTTACCATTCCGGTGCAACGAGACCAAGACCAGCAGAGCGGCAAGACGGAGGTCACCGTGGAGCCCAAGATGGCGTCATCACCAGTGCCTTTGGCAGCAAAGACCACCTTTGGTCAGGATAACTTGTACTAGATGCTCCCCTTCAAAATGGCCAATTGTTGGCGCCCTTCCCGCTCATTATTTGGGGAGAGGCCCAGGGCCCCTATAAATAGAGCTAGCCACCACAAGGTAGAGGACGGACAAGAAGGGACCAAAAAAGAGAGATAGAGAGAGAGAGGCGATTGAACTCACGCAAGCAGTTCATCGCACCAGCTCAAGAACACCTCTAGCGAGGCAGTTCTTCCCTTGTACTATTCTCATCAGCCCTGAGGCAATCCACCACACCACACACTGGAGTAGGGTATTACACCACAACGGTGGCCCGAACCAGTATAAACCTTGTGTCCCTTGTGTTGTTCGTTGTTTCCAGCTTAGATCACGCGAGGAGATTAGACGTAGATCGGTAGGGAGAGATCTCCGCGCGCACCCAAGTGTTCGAACCTTAAGGGTCTGCCGGAACCCGAAATCCGACATGTTCCTTGTTACTTGGTAGACCATGGCAATTTGATAAAACTTATGTACACCATGGTAGAAACAATCAGTATACTCTTGTTCATATGGATAAAAATATTACTTTTCTTCCTATGACTCCTGATTATATTTTTAAAGATGATATTAATAGAGCTAATAAAGCAAAACAGGAGAAAAATAAGAGTGAAAATCAGATTGTGCCAAAAGAATTTGAGCAACAAATGAAGCCTAATAATAAACCATCTAGTGTTGCTTCTGAAATTAAATTGAAAAGTGCATGTTTACTTGCCACCAAATCTGATATTGCTGATCTAGATTTTAGCAAATCTGTTTGCTATGCTTTTGTGTGCAAAGAGGCATTATTTTCATTCGTGGACGTGCCTTCCTCTTTGCCTCCTGCTGTCACTAACATTTTGCAGGAGTTCGCTGACGTCTTTCCACAAGACGTGCCACCAGGATTACCACCTATTCGAGGGATTGAGCATCAAATTGAGTTAATTCCCAGTGCATCATTACCCAACCGTGCACCATACCGTACCAATCCAGAGGAGACAAAGGAGATTATGCGTCAAGTACAAGAACTGCTCGACAAAGGTTATATACGCGAATCCCTTGATTCTTGTGTTGTTCCTATCATTTTAGTGTCAAAAAAGGATGGTACGTCGCGTATGTGCATTGATTGTAGAGGCATTAATAATATTACTATTAGTTAGCGTCATACCATCAAATTCATATGAAATTGAGAGATGAATGGACAACAACATTTAAAACTAAGTTTGGATTATATGGGTGGGTAGTCATGCCTTTTGGGTTAACGAATCCACCTAGTACTTTCATGAGATTAATGAACGAAGTTTTACGTGCTTTCATTGGACGATTTGTGGTAGTTTACTTTGATGACATATTGATTTATATAAAATCTTTGGAGGAACATTTGGAACATTTAGGTGTTGTTTTTATTGCTCTACGTGATGCACATTTGTTTGGTAACCTTGGAAAGTGCACCTTTTGCAATGACCGAGTATCTTTTCTTGGCTATGTTGTTACTCCACAGGGAATTGAAGTTGATAAAGCCAAGATTGAAGCTATTGAGAGTTGGCCGCAGCCCGAAATGGCCACACAAGTGAGGAGTTTCCTTGGCCTCGCTGGTTTCTATAGGAGTTTTGTGAGAGATTTCAGCACCATTGTTGCACCTCTCAACGAGCTTACAAAGAAGGATGTGCCTTTTGTTCGGGGTACCGCACAGGAAAAAGCCTTCACGGTATTGAAATATAAGTTGACACATGCTCCTTTACTCTGACTTCCTGATTTTAGTAAGACTTTTGAGATTGAATGTGATGCTAGTGGGATTGGATTAGGAGGTCTGTTATTACAAGATGGAAAACCTGTTGCATAATTTTCTGAAAAATTGAGTGGGCCTAGTCTGAACTATTCTACTTATGATAAAGAATTATATGCTCTTGTTCGGACCTTAGAAACATGGCAACATTATTTATGGCCTAAGGAATTTGTTATACATTCTGATCATGAATCTTTGAAACACATTAAAAGTCAAGCAAAACTGAAACGTAGACATGCTAAATGGGTTGAATTCATTGAGACTTTCCCTTATGTCATTAAACACAAGAAGGGTAAAGAAAATGTTATTGTTGATGCATTGTCTCGTCGCTATACTATGCTTTCACAACATGACTTCAAAATATTTGGCTTGGAGATCATCAAAGATCAATATGTGCATGATGCTGATTTTAAAGATGTAATGCAGAATTGTAAAGAAGGAAGAACGTGGAACAAGTTCGTCATTAATGATGGATTTGTGTTTCGTGCTAACAAGCTAGGCATTCCAGCTAGCTCTATTCGTCTTTTGTTGTTGCAGGAGGCACATTGAGGAGGATTAATGGGACACTTTGGTGTGAAGAAGATGGATGACATACTTGCTACACATTTCTTTTGGCCAAAGATGAGACGTGATGTTGAGCGTTTTGTTGCTTGCTGCACTATATGTCAAAAAGCTAAGTCACGACTAAATCCTGATGGTTTATATATGCCTTTGCCTGTACCTAGTGTTCCTTGGGAGGATATATCTATGGACTTTGTTTTAGGTTTATCTCGAACAAATAAGGGGAGGGATAGCATATTTGTTGTCCTCGATAGGTACTCGAAAATGGCACACTTTATACCATGTCATAAAAGTGATGATGCTGTTAATGTTGCTGATTTGTTCTTTCGTGAAATTATTCGCTTGCATAGTGTTCCAAATACTATTTTTTCAGATCGCGATACTAAATTTCTTAGCCACTTTTGGAGATGTTTATGGGCTAAGTTGGGGACTAAACTGCTTTTTAGTACTACTTGTCACCCCCAAACTGATGGACAAACTGAAGTAGTCAATAGAACATTGTCTACTATGCTTAGGTCTGTTTTGAAGAATAATAAGAAAATGTGGGAAGAATACCTGCCTCATATTGAATTTTCTTATAATCATTCATTGCATTCCACTACTAAGATGTGCCCTTTAGAAATTTTGTATGGTTTCCTACCTCATGCACCTATTGATTTGTTGCCTCTTCCATCTTCGGAGAAGGTTAATTTTGATGCTAAAGAACGCGTTGAATTGATTTTAAAAATGCATAAGTTAACTAAGGAAAACATTGAGCGTATGAATGCTAAATATAAACTTGCTGGGGATAAGGGTAGAAAACATGTTATGTTTGCACCAGGAGATCTTGTTTGGTTACATTTGCGTAATGATACATTTTCTAATTTGCGCAAAACAAAGCTCAAGCCACGTGCTGATGGTCCTTTTAAGGTGTTAGAGAAAATAAATGCTAATGCATATAAACTTGAGCTGCCTGCAGATTTTGTGGTTAGTCCCACTTTTAACATTGCAAATTTGAAGCCTTATTTGGGTGAGGAAGATGAGCTTTCGTCGAGGACGACTTCATTTCAAGAATGGTAGGATGATGAGGACATCAATGCCATTGTTACACCCACAGCCCCTGATGCTATACATACTGGAGCAATTGCTAGAGCTCACGCACGCCAATTGAATTATCAGGTACTTTTGTTTCTTGGTAACAATTCTAATGTTCATGAGAATATGATGCTGCCTAAATTGGATACATTTGTTTTGCTTACAAATGAAGGGCCTAGCTTGGACAAGAAAGATGAACCTTGGAGCAAGTTCAAGCATGGAGATGATGGCATGCGCAAGGGGATCAAGAACGGAGTTACAAGTGATGATTTCAGGACTTTGAAGCCACCATAAGGAGTGAGTGAAGCCTTGGGCGAAATATACAAGATGCCACTTCATAAATTTCATCCAGAGGCTATTATAGGTGCTGCATCACCTTATTATTGGGCCAGGCCCATGTAATTTTGAAATACTTAAGTATAGGCTATTTTTAGAGTCCGTATGTGTGGGGAAACAAGATTTAGGGTTGGTTTCGGACCCCTCCTCCAAGGGCCACGAAATTCCCCCCTCTTCCTCCATATATACAGCCCTTAGGGCGTCGTTTAGACTTTGGGTTTTGTTTAGATAAAAGTACGCCATAGCTGCAACTTCACGTACTTTGTTTGTGTTCAACGACGAGACAAAGGCGTCACAGAACTCCTCCTTGATCAATAAAGCTTTCCTCTTATATTAACAATATCCAGATTGTAATCTCAGTTTCTTGCTTGTTCTTCGTTTGCCTGCAGGAAATAGACCTTCGTGGTCAGGTTGATCGTGCTCCGGTGTGGTCAATAACCTTTCGGGGTTGGTTTAGCGATCGCTAAGGTGCGACGTCCTCGCATGTTCGTAGTCGGATCGTCAAAGTCGACTTCCTCCAAAACGATAGCCACCATCTCATCGAAAGATAGGACACCTTTGCCTCTATCAGGGCCAGATGTCCGGGCTCTGGATCCGTGGATGGATTCAAAGATCTTCACGAGGAGAGGTCAAGTCCGGGAAATATTTGGAGGAATTTGTGGATGGAAATTGGGGAAAAGTGGATGGAAAGCTAGATCTACCGGCAACACACGAAATCCGCGGATCAATTCCAACAAAACTTCATAACACCAAAAAATCACAAAAAACAATTGGGGGCTATTTTTGTGGGGAATTTCAAAATTGGGGAAGAACACAACAAAATTAGGCTAGAAAACAACGAGGGGAGGCTCCGAAATCGTGATCAACGTGGCTCTTGATACCAAGATGATGTAGGGTAGAACCCTAATCGCCCGATCTTTCATGAAAGGAGCGGATCCCACGAAGAACACGAGGAACCCGAGGGGGAATACGAGGGAAAACACAAGGGGAAACACGAGAGGAAACACTAAGCCAACACGAATAAGTCACACATGTGCTAGATCCTCGAGTACATAAGGGAAGATACACGATCCACGGACAACTAAGGACGATACAAGGGTAGCCGGTCTTCTCCGTGAGGAGGTCTTGAGTTCATCCCTAAAAGGGGTCTTCAATCCGCTTGGGGGATCTTCTCCGGTGGAGGCTCGAATCTCCGAGGAGAAGGTATCCAAGTGGATGAGCAAAGCTCTCACACAAAATATGAGCTAATCCTTTGCTAACACTAGAAAGTTGGACAAGGTGGAGTATATATAGTCTAGGAGTGCGAAGGGGTACACGGGCCTTGGCCCGTACACTGTGCGTAGACAGAGGGGCCGGATGTCCGGGCGTTCGCGGAGGGGCGGATGTCCGGGCTTTGGAGGCCGGATGTCCGGGCTGGTGAAGCTGGCCATATCGCTCTCAAGAAGGTGGTGTCCGGATATCCGGGCTCGAGGCCAGATTTCTGGGCCGGGCTGGATGTCCAGGGCCTGTAGATGCACGGCGGCTGGTAGGCTATTGTGGTCGAAGTCTCCAGTGGCCGGATGTTCGGGCTTTGGGCCAGATCTTCGGGCTTTGGGTCGGATGTCTGGGTCCTGGAGCTGCCTTCTTCTCCTCTCGGTGTTCCTCTTCATCCGTGAACTTGCGGACTTGTACATCTTCATGTGCATATTCGGGAGGATCCTCTTGGTACCTAATCATGCACAACAACTCGGACTTAGGTAGTAGCCATGTCTCACGCATAGAAAGTGGAAGTTCGGAGAGGAGATAATTCACCCAATCTTTGATATCCTTCGCTCGGGCTCTTGTCATTGGTCCAATTGGTGTCGTAGGGGGCGTAGGTATGTCCATGGGGATGAACATGGGATGCTCCGCATCACTCTACCAACCCTCTCTTCATTGAGCACGACGACGACATGAACTCCTACATCACCAAGAGCCACCTCTTTGGTGCACAACGTGCTTTGCATCAAGAGAAACAAGCAATGAGTGAACACATCTACAACCTCGCCGCCGACTTGCAACTTTCCGAGCAACGTACAAGGGAATACTTCAACCACAAGCTCGACGATCACAAGCAAGAGAACGACGTAGGAATGGACGAGATTCGCGCGTTGTTCCTCAACCGCTCTTCTTCCACTTCGCCCTCATCAAGAAGGAGCCGCTCAAGTCGACACTCTGACTTCACCCTCTCCGGCTCAAGTACTCCGACATCAAACACTCCTCGCCGTGCTACGCCCAACGATCATCAAGCAAGCCTCAATCCTCTGCGCAACATCGACTATCAAGAGCACCGACAACGTCAAACCCAAGAGGCTTTTGCGCAAGCACAAGAATGACAACGACAACGCCAACATGAAGAGGAAGAGCGAGCGCATCTACACCAAGAAGCACAAGATGCCGAGGCACAACGCCAAGAACAACAACTCCGTGAGGCTCAAGAACTTGAGGCACAACATGCCCTCCAAGATTCAACTCGAGCCATAGCCAACCGAGGCCGACAAGCTCATGAACATAAAGAAGCACTTCGCGAAGAAGCTCATGAACGAAGATTTCAAGCTCGCGTGCATCGTCAAGTTCCTCCTCGAGCTCGGCAAGCTCCTCCGCAAGCTCACCAAGAACATAAATTCCATCAAGAGCATGAAGACAATGGAAATTGTCCACGACAAGAGCGAAATGAGGTTGACAATCCTCCTCACCGAGAGCAACACGAGCTTGACAATCATCAACAACATGGATGTCATCATCCGCGACCCCAACACAACGAAGAGCGACGCTACGGCAAGCTAAACTTCACCATGCCCAAGTTCAATGGAAGCAATGATCCCGAAGAGTATCTTTCAGGGGCATTGAAGGTCGACAAAATCTTCCGTTCGCACAACTATGAAGAAGAGAAGAAGATCACGATGGCATCCCTTGAGTTCTAAGACTATGTCCTCATTTGGTGGGAACAAGTTATCGAGTGCTGAGAGGCAAGAGGTGAACCACCCATCACTACTTGGGCGCAAATGAAAGATGTCATGAGAGCACGCTTTGTGCCTACCTACTACAACCGTGACCTCTTCAAGAAACTTCAACTACTCAAGCAAGGAACCTAGAGCGTTGAGGAGTATTACAAGGAGATGGAGATTGCCATGATACGAGCCAATGTCAAAGAAAATGATGAGCAAACTATGGCACGTTTCTTGAATGGACTCAACCATCCTATCAAGAAGATAGCCGACTTCCAACCATACTCGAACCTCATCGAGCTAGTGCATCCAGCTACCAATGCAGAACGTCAAGTGCAAGACGATTACAAGTATGCCAAGTTCTCATCCAAGTGCTAAGGCTTCTCCAACAACCAAGCTTCGACGACTCCAACACCGTCTACCAAGCCTTCTACAAGCAACATCGACAATTCGAGTTCCATGAAAGCTTCGTCTACTCCAAGTCATCCTCCTACTACAAGCAACTTCAAGCCGAGAGCTTCATCTTCATCTACTCCAACCGATGAGACCGTCAAGAAAAGTTCCTTCAAATGCATCACATGCGGGGACCGAGGCCGCAAGTCCTATGAGTGCACCAACAAGCGGACCATGATCCTCAATGACGACGACACTTATGACTCAATGAGTGAAGGAGAAATGGACGCTCTTGAGCACGTCGCCATGCACCGGCAAGTAAATGATGAAGAGGAACAAGTCTTTTGCGATGAAGATTCAAGTCCCGCTCTTCTTGTCTCCAAGGTCTTGACTCTCCAACATCACCAAGAAGAAGACCAACGATGCCATATCTTTCATACCAAGGCCGGCGTCAATGGACACTCCATCAAGGTCATCATCGATGGAGGGAGTTGTCATAACCTCGCAAGTGAAGAACTTTGCTCCAAGCTCCAATTGCCCAAGACGAAGCACCCACATCCTTACAAAGTGCAATGGCTTAGCGACTCCGGCACTCTCCAAGTTGAGCATCGAGTACAAGTCTACTTCAAAATTGGTGCCTACGAAGACACTTTGGAGTGCGATGTCGTTCCAATGACCGTTTGCCACCTTTTCCTTGGAAGCCCATGGCAATTTGATAGAGGAGTCACCCACAACGGCCGAACGAATCACTACATCTTCAAGATGAAAGGAAAGGAGTATGTACTTCGTCCCATGTCTCCAAGCCAAGTGATCGTCAACAAGCAAGCAACCAATCATGGAGAGAATAGTGAGAGAGCGAACCACCAAAAAGAGAGTGAGCGCCACAAGCCCAAATTGAGTGCCTCCACGATGAGCGACAAGAAAAACTTAGTCCTATTTGACACCAAAAGTGAGATAAGAGGAGTGTGTGAGCACCCATCTAGTGTCCTACAATACGTCCTTTTGTGCAAGGACAATGAAACACAAGCTAACACCTCTCACACTCTACCTCTAGTTTTGTCTTCTCTTTTGCAGGAATTTCACGATGTTTTCCCCAATGAGCTACCTTCGGGACTACCTCCACTACGAGGCATCGAGCACCGCATCGACCTCATCCCCGGAGCACCTCTTCTGAACAAAGGTCCCTATCGCGTCAACCCCGAAGAAACCAAAGAAATACAAAGGCAAGTAAACCATCTCATAGACCATGGACATGTGCGTGAAGGATTGAGCCCTTGTGCCGTCCCGGTCATTCTTGTGCCAAAACGAGACGGTAGCTTTCACATGCACTCCGATTGTAGACCTACAATGCTATCACCGTTCGTTATAGGTATCCCATTCCACGCCTTGATGATATGCTTGATGAACTTAGTGGTTCCACTATCTTTTCAAAAATTGATCTAAAGAGTGGTTACTATCAAATCCGCATACAAGAGGGTGATGAATGGAAAACCACTTTCAAAACCAAGTTTGGCTTGTATGAGTGGTTAGTCATGCCTATGGGTCTATCGGAAGCACCGGTTACTTTTATGCGTCTTATGAATCATGTCTTTCGCCCTTACATTGCTGTGTTTGTTGTGGTCTACTTCGATGATATCCTTGTTTTCAGCAAGTCTCTCAAAGAGCATGTCACCCATGTCCGAACCGTTTTACAAACTCTTCGAAAAGAGCATCTCTATGCTAACCTGGAGAAATGCCTTTTTGGCGTTGATAAGCTTGTTTTCTTGGGTTTTGTTGTTTCTTCTAAGGGTGTTCATGTTGATGAGTCCAAGATAAATGCTATCAAGACTTGGCCACAACCAACCAACTTGCAACAAGTGCATAGCTTTCTTGGCCTTGCAGGTTTCTATCATCGCTTTGTGAAAGATTTTAGCACCATTGCTTCGCCTTTGCATGCTTTCAGAAAGAAGAATGCGCCTTTTGTTTGGGGACCATCCCAATATACCGCTTTCAATGAGCTTAAGAATTTTCTTACTCATGCTCCCGTGCTTGCATTACCCAATTTTGACAAACCCTTTGAGATTCATTGCGATGCCAGTGGTAATGGCATAGGAGGTGTGTTAACGCAAGAGAAGCGCCCCATCCCTTACCTTAGTGAGAAACTTTCTGGAGTGCAACTCAATTACCCCATATATGAAAAAGAGCTATATGCTTTAGTCCGCGTTTTGCATGAATGGGAACACTATCTTCGCCCTCATGAATTTTTCATTCATACCGATCATGAAACGCTTAAGTACCTTAAGGGCCAAACCAAGTTGAACAAGCATCATGCTAAATGGAGTGAATTTATGGAGTCTTTTCCTTATGTCATCAAGTACATCGAAGGGAAGGAAAATATCGTGGCGGACGCTCTTTCCCGCATATGCATGCTTGTTACTCAACTTGAATTGGATGTCATTGGCTTTGAGCATATAAAAGACTTTTATGAGCACGGTCCTACTTTTGCTATTCCATATGCCAAATGTTTGACGCATCCATCTTGGGAACGCTATTACATCAAAGATGGATATCTTATGAGAGCTAACAAGCTTTGCATCCCCGAGTCTTCTCTTTGTTTGTTGCTTTTGGAGGAATCTCATGGAGGAGGCTTAATGGGACATTTTCGATGTGACAAGACTTTCGCCACGCTCTCCAAGAACTACTATTGGCCCAAGATGTTTCGCGACGTCAACCGCTTCACCAACCGATGCTCTACATGTCGCAAAGCTAAGTCTAAATCTCAATCCCATGGCCTCTACATGCCTCTCCCAATTCCATATCAACCATCGGAAGACATTAGCATGGATTTTGTACCTGGATTGCCTAGGACTAGAAATGGAAAGGATTCGGTATTTGTCATTGTGGACCATTTCTCTAAAATGGCACATTTCATTCCTTGCAACAAGATAGACGATGCTTCACATGTTGCTAATATCTTTTGTAGGGAAATATTGCGTCTACATGGAGTGCCAAAGACGATCGTCTCGCACCGCGACCTCAAGTTCCTTAGCTACTTTTGGAAGACCCTATGTGCCAAGCTCGGAATCAAGCTACTCTTCTCCACGGTGTATCATCCACAAACCGATGGCCAAACGGAGGCGACCAACCGCACACTCTCCGCTCTACTTCGAATACTCATCAAGAAGAACATCAAGGAGTGGGAGGAGTGCCTACTGACGGTGTCCTGGACTAGGGGGTACTCCCCACATCATCTCCTGATCTATTAGATTGGGACGAGGAACCCCATGGCTGTATATTCATGGGCCAGTTCGGACAGCTGCCGCATGCATGGAAGATTCCACAAGACTTAGTGATCAATACAAGGACTCCTCCCCACCGATGTATTCGGCTAGGACTCTTGTTATCCTAGGCCATTGGTGCATTATATAAACCGAGTCCAGGCTAGTCGATAGATAACATATATAACAATCATACCATAGGCTAGCCTCTCTGATCTCGTGGTAGATCAACTCTTGTAATACTCATATCATCAAGAATAAATCAACCAGGACGTAGGGTTTTACCTCCATCAAAAGGCCCTGAACCTGGGTAAAACATCGTGTCCCCTGCCTCCTATTACCATCCGCCTTAGACGCACAGTTTGGGACCCCCTACCCGAGATCCCACGGTTTTGACACCGACATTGGTGCTTTCATTAAGAGTTCTGCTGTGTGATCGGCAAAAGGATCGATGACTCGCCCGCAGGTCAACTGCGACGTCAGCTTCTTCGTCACCGGCTCGGCCGGTCACCTTGGCTGGACCGAGGACTGTGCCCTACCTCCGATCGTCATGTTCGGATGAGGGCCTTCATCAAAATCAACTCCGATCTCTATCAAGATCATGGAGGAATCATCCAGGGAGCCCGGGGGCTCAACGTCAACATTGCCCTCGGGCGACCATGCTGTTTTTCTGGACAACGAACTCGTATCCACCGCCACCGTCTCCTCGAGTGTCGGTTTGACGATTTCTTTGGCGGAATAGTGCGGAATTACGTCTACAACAGCCATGCAAAATTTCGTCGACTTCTGATGGAGGAATTTCCAACAATCTACGATATACCGGAGCCCTGTCAAATCTGAACGGGAATCTGGACGAGTTTAGGGCATGGTGTCCAGCTTCTAGCTCGGACGTCCTTTGGAAGATCTAACCGTTCAGCTACTGTGGAATTCCCATATCTACCACCCTCCAAATTTCAGCTCGATCCAACGGTTCAAACTCCCAGAACCTTCCGATGAGTGGACCAATTTTCGGATCCATTTTCTGCGCGAATACGGATCCGACCCGAATTCATGTTTCTTTATGAAGGTGATATTGGACAACCTTTTTAGAGGAATTCTCTTCTAGAGTATTGTGCGTTGTTTTTAAACACGTGCCCGTAAATTTTTAAGCCTCCCCTGAGCTCGTCTTCATCATTATGCTGGTGTCAAACCAGTCCGGTAATATTGCTCCACGGCTGCCGACCTGCGCTAGACACGTCGCCGCTTTATTCAGCCGAACTCAATTCCTTCGACCATCATCTCGGCAAGCCGAACAAGAGTTCGATATTGCGATGGATAAATCATCACCAACATCGCCGCCCCACGGATTACATGGATCGGGAACACAGGCATCGCCGCATGGTCACTTTATCAAACCGGCATTGTCCGCGTCACAAGTTACGACCTGCGTCGGCATGGCCGCACTGTTTCCTCTTTAAGCCGATGTCCATCACGCCGAACTGCTTCAACACCTCGGCTGACATGGCAGCTACAACGTCTTCTTACCGACCTGCTCCGTCTCCTCGGCTAGACCGAGGGCTTCACCATCTCTTCATCAACTTAATTCGGAGACTTCGGCGTCACCAGCCGACCAGCTTCATCACATTGGCTGGACCACGGGCTTTTCCTCGGCGAGCCAACCTTTGCTAGCATCGCCAGGCCATCGCTTTATCACCCATCAAGCAGTGGGTGTGCGGATCGATTCCCGATTTTGGGAGTCGCTTTTCTTCGGAATGCTACAACAAATAAACCAGGTGCTATTAATCCTAACAATTTTTGCTCGTTGGGTTTATTTTTTCTTAAGGAATTATTACTCTGTTTTGTTCCATCATCTGTACATAGGTTTATCAAATAGCGGCCACATTAAAAACAGTCGTGTGGCGGTTCGGTCAGTTGTCGTACATAGTTCGGCGAACGCCGCATCCGGAGCCCGAACCGCCCTGCAAATTCTGGCTTTGTCACGCCTTCACTGCATCACGCCGACGCCCTGCATCGATATTGACTTCGGTGCCAGCCCATATTTCTTTTATTACTCACTTTGCATAAATTATTTATTATGCAACGATTTTTCTTTAATTATTATTATCACTATTATCTCCGGTTTGCACTATTTTTTGTGCATAGGAAAATGATCCGGGTTGGGTAGTACCGTCAACTCGGCATACTGACATACCACGTTACCTCGGTTGGACGGGGGGCTTCGTCAACACTTCATTACCCCATGCCAGGGTCTTCGGCATTACTCTGCCGGCCCGCATTGACCGTGCTATGTCACCACTTCGGAGTGCCGAGCTCTTTGCTCCGCCACCTTGGGACCGGCTTGGGGGATGGAACCTTGTCCCGCATCAAGCTCGGGCCGCGTCATCAATACCGAACACATTAACCAGCTAAGTTGCCTTCATGCTCAAAGTTTTAAATTTTTAACTTGTGTTCGGTTCGACCAAGCATTATACTTTTTTGGAAAAAGGTTGCTTGTAAAAAATTTTCCTTGTCCAAACTTTGTTTTTGACGCAGAAATTCAAATACCCCATTTATTTGGGGGCTTCCTATATGAAGCTTTTCCTCTTGCATATGATTATACTTGTACGGCTTCGTTCCTTGTTCATGTATTATGCCACAATATGCACCATATTGACTTAAGCGATTTGCAAGCTAGGTTGCCTGGCTCCTGTGCTTACCCCTACGTTCCCGATTGTTCGGCCAGGGAGTAAAGGGAGCACATCTGCGATTGTCATGACCGGGTCCTCCGAGCTCTGACCTCAGACTGGGTGAAGCCGAAAGCTAGTGCTCTTATTGTTTTCAATCATGGTCGGCACACAACGGAACTCATGAGTACAAAAAATCTATTGTACAAGTCTCATAGTAATAATGAGCACCGAAGAAAGGTATCGGTGGGGGTACTATTTTCTTTGAAGATGCTTCTTACACTTCATCTGTAATATAGCATAAGTTCCCTGAGCGCGCTTTGTCTGTTACAGCCTTATGGCCCGGTTTCCTGGTTATTGGAAACACTGTTGATATTCTCGACAGGTGGAATACATAACACTTTTCGGTCCTTGACCGAAGGGGGAGAAGCCGATGGTCGGTTAAGACGCGTTTAAAGTTCGGGTGAACAAAGATACGATATTAGTAGTTCGGTACATACAATCATTATACATAAAATTCTTTTACCCAAGTCACTTGGGGGCTCTTAAATTTATATGAGCCATTTTATAATAAGTGTTCTTCTTCCTAGTCGTTGCAAAGTTTTTATTACTATTATTATTTATCACTCCTTTTTTCGACATGAGCATGTGGTCACTAGCCGGGGAGCCTAATTTCTCAAAGCCGCTAGAGTTTAGTTTGCTAAACTGACCTAATGAGAAGTACTCCGCCCTCAGGATAGGAAGTTGAAGCCATAGGCTGACCCGCTTGAAGTCTTGAGATAGGATGTGTCATGTTAAAGCATGACAGAAGCACTTTTTTTTCTCTAAGGCCAATTTTCGGATTGGCACCGAACACTTGATCTTGTTCGGATGTCATGTTTTTACTGATGTTTTTTGGTTTTCCAAGCTTATGGCACTTCCAAACTATTTGTGTGTTTTCAGCACAGGTCTCGCAGTGCAACGCAAGACACCTTTAGAGATTCAGCAAAAACATCCTCGGATATTGCTATATATGCATCGGTTTCGGATTGTGTCTTCGGTCAATAGTTGGGTTGCCCGGCTCCTGCACTTGATTCCTATGTTCCGCTTTGTTCGACTAGGCATGCAAAGGCAGAACCACTGCAATTGTGCTTCCAGCTCACATGGTTAAGCACCTCAGTGGAGAAAGCCGAAAACTGACTGTCACAATAAGCGTAAACTGCTCAGCAATCTGATGACTGTGTTAAATGACGGGCCATTCATAACAATGGCCGAAGTGTTTACGGCTTGACCTCGACTGTCGCCGAACACTGCCGGGGGCTATTAACTGGCCTCCCAAACTAAATCCTCAATATTTTGCTCTTACATTAGAGCTGAGGTTTCATGATCATGCTTAGCATGACAACCTAAAGGAATGAACCGATAGCAGGACTATTTTCTTTGGAAAACATTTCTTACATTAAACAGTAAATATAACATATCTCTCTGTGTACCTTTGTTTATAAAACCGTATGGCCAGATTGCCTCGTTTGTCGTAAATCTTTGCCCTCATAAATGCTTTATAAAGTAGGACAAACACTCGTCGGCTAATGGCCCAGGAGGTGGAAGACGATGGTCGGTCAACAAAGTTTTGTACAATGCGGATCCGAGCATTAATGATATAAAGTACTTGGATACATAGAGTCATTACACATAATTTGTGATTTTACTATGGATATCGATCCTTAATTCGGCCACCCATGCCCGCATTAAGGCTTGGGGGCTACTGGGCTTCGGGCTTATTATTTACAAATATTAAAGGGGCACATCGATCCCCTGATCTGGTGTTGCCACCCGACCAGTGTCTCGGGGGCTACTGCATTGCCTGTCCAATGCAGAAAATTTTATGTGCAATATAGTTTCCGAGGAGATTTTGATCCTCAGGTTGGTCGGCCGCACCCAGCCTGAGTCTTGAGGACTAAGCACGCCGCTTTTTGTGTCCCGAAGTATTCTGCTGAGCTAGGACTTGATCCTCAGGCCGATTTTGCAAATCAACCTGAGTCTCAGCGGCAACTGGGATCAGCGGTCTTACGTCATCCTTCAGGTGCATCTTGGGTTTTAAACCGATACACACTTTGAGGGCTACTGGCTGTATATCTCGGCAGAGAATAAATTGCACCAATAAAAAAATTGACAAAAAATCGGCCCACAGCCGGGGTGGTACACCACCTCGGAAGCAGTCCGGCATAAAGCTCGGGCGCTAGTGGCTGGCTCCATAGATGGCATTTCCGGCATTAATCTCGGCTAAACTCCTTCAACTTTTTTGGACCAAGATGATCTATGACATCTTGGATATAGTCCGGCGTTGGATCTTAGACACAGTTCGGCGTTGGAGCTCGGAAGCAGTCCGGCATTGGTGTTCGGCTGCAAAAGATACCTCGAATGCAGTCCGGCGTTGGAGCTCGGACGCAAGAGGACACTGCCTCCTGGGAACAACTTCAAACCCGAGGTGTCGCATAAAAATAACAAGGCATTGATAAAGGCCGAAAACTTGAAGGGGCTCCTCGGATACCCGACGTATAAACTTGTCGAATGCATTTCGGCGATCCTCAAGATCGAAGATAAGAAGATTTGTTGAACCAGTTTTCAAGACCGACAACCAAAGATGAAGAACAGTTCGGAAGAATCGAGGAGCGTCCCTAACTTGAAGACCGGTTCAGGGGGCTACTGACGGTGTCCTAGACTTGGGGGTACTCACAACGTCATCTCCCGATCTATTAGATTGCCGAGGACCCCCATGGCCGTATACTCATGGGCCAGTTCGGACAGCTGCCGCATACATGGAAGATTCCACAAGACTTGGTGATCAAGACAAGGACTCCTCCCCACCGGCGTATTTGGCTAGGACTCTTGTTATCCTAGGCCATTGGAACATTATATAAACCGAGGCCAGGCTAGTCGATAGATAACATATACAACAATCATACCATAGGCTAGCTTCTAGGGTTTAGCCTCTCCGATCTTGTGGTAGATCAACTCTTGTAATACTCATATCATCAAGAATAAATCAAGC
Organism: Triticum urartu; assembly: GCF_003073215.2. Lineage (NCBI taxonomy): Eukaryota > Viridiplantae > Streptophyta > Magnoliopsida > Poales > Poaceae > Triticum > Triticum urartu. Next base: position 374,588,630 of record NC_053028.1, on the reverse strand, counting down.
AGGACGTAGGGTTTTACCTCCATCAAGAGGGCCCGAACCTGGGTAAAACATCGTGTCCCCTGCCTCCTGTTACCATCCGCCTTAGACGCATAGTTCGGGACCCCCTACCCGAGATCCGCCGGTTTTGACACCGATACCTACCTATCGCCGAGTTCGCCTACAACCGAGAAAGACACTCAACAATCGACAAGTCCCCCTTCGAGGTCGTCTACGGATTCAACTTATTGTCACCATTGGACATCCTCCCTATACCACTACAAGAGCGCATAAATTTGGACGCAAGTGCACGTGTGAATCATCTCAAGAAGGTGCATGAAGATACAAGGCAAACCATGGAACGCCAAGTACAACGCCTTGCGACCAAGCTCAACTTCAACAAGCAAATTACGGTATTCAAAATTGGAGATCTCGTGTGGCTACATCTTCGCAAGGACCGCTTTCCCCAAGAACGCAAGTCCAAACTTTGACCACGAGTGGATGGACCCTTCAAGGAGCTTGCACACTACAACGACAACGCTTACAAGATCAAACTCCCGCGCGACAAGTACAACGTGAGTGATATATTCAATGTCAAGGACCTCTCGCCCTTCCATGGTGATGAAGAATTTGATCCGAGGACGGATCTTCCCCAAGGGAGGGGAGATGATGCGGAGCATCCCAAGGTCATCCCCATGGACCTACCATCGCCTCACCAAGTGCCTAGCGGACCTGTGGGAGTCCTGTATAAGGGTGTCTCTAGACAGCCGGACTATATCCATTGGCCGGACTGTTAGACTATGAAGATACAGGATTGAAGACTTCGTCTCATGTCCGGCTGGGACTCTACTTGGTGTGGAAGGAAAGCTAGGAAATACGGATATGTACATCTCCTCCTTTGTAACCGACCTTGTGTAACCCTAACCTCTTCGGTGTCTATATAAACCAGAGGGTTTTAGTCCATAGGACAACATACAATCATACCATAGGCTAGCTTCTAGGGTTTAGCCTCTCCGATCTCGCGGTAGATCTACTCTTGTACTACCCATATCATCAATATTAATCAAGCAGGACGTAGGGTTTTAACTCCATCAATAGGGCCCGAACCTGGGTAAAAAATTGTGTCCCCTGCCTCCTATTACCATCCGCCTCAGACGCACAGTTCGGGACCCCCTACCCGAGATCTGCCGGTTTTGACACCGACATTGGTGCTTTAATTGAGAGTTCCTCTGTGTCGTTGCCGATTAGGCTTGATGGCTCCTACTATCATCGATAGCGATGCAGTCCAGGGTGAGACTTTTCTCCCCGGACAGATCTTCATGTTCGGTGGCTTTGCACTTCGGGCCAATTCGCTTGGCCATCTGGAGCAGATTGAAAGTTACGCCCCTAGCCACTAGGTCAAGTTTGGAAGCTTAAACTACACGGCCGATATCCGTGGAGACTTGATCTTCGACGGATTAGATCCTCTGCCTTGTGCGTCACGCGGTCACGATGAGTACAATTTAGCTCTACCGTCGGACAGTGTTTAGGAGATCGCACAGGCAGCCGCTCCGACCCTCAATTCGGAGCCAGTTGCGCCTTCCGCGGACGGGTGGATGGACCCCGCCACGGAGGCCTTACCCTCAGCGGCGATCGAGCCGAACATCGACTTTACCTTGCACGAGAACCGTCTTGTTGAACTGCCGGATACTTCTTCGGCCACGGACTCCGAACCACCTGCGCCCATTCCGATCGAATCCGGTTGGGCGCCAATCATGGAGTTTACCTCCGCGAATGTCTTTCAACACTCGCCCTTCGGCGATATACTGAATTCATTAAAGTCTCTCTCCTTGTCAGGAGAATCCTGGCCGAACTAAGCGCGGCAGGATTGGGATGCGGATGACGAAGAAATTCACCGCCCACCCACCACCCACTTAATAGCCAATGTCGATGACTTAACCGACATGCTCAACTTCGACTCCGAATACATCGACGATATGGACGACGAAGTAGGAGATGAATAGGAACCACTGCCCCCAGGACACTGGACGCCCACTTATCCACATGACGTATACATGGTGGACACACCAAAGGAAAACGACGACGAGCAACGGAAGGACGCAGCGAAGGGTTGTTCCCTCGAGAAGCAGTCAAAACGGCGGCGTAAGCGCCGCCCCAAATCCCGCCTCGGCAGAAACAACGATCATACAGACCCAGCGTTAGAGCAGGGGGAACCATTGCCGGACCACGGCAACACGGAGAATCAAGCCGAACAACCCGACTCTGTCAAAGATCATAGTCCAGATGACGTCACATCGGAAAGACACCCGGACCAACAGAATTCCCATCAATGGCTCATTGCCACCACGAGGAGTCTAAAAAAGCAGAAGCAAAGGCTCAAGACTGCGCAAGACACACTCCAAATCATATGGAGCAAAGTACTTAGCACAGCAGCAAAGTACGACGGTAATCGCCCCACCAAGAGCTACCCAAAGCGGAAGTTGCTACCTGAATTTGATGAGGAGGCCTTAGATCCCCCACAACCAAAAATCAAAACAGCCATCTGGCCGGATAGGCGACCTCACGACCAACATAGAGCGGCAAACAACACCGCACATAAGCCAATACGCGATCCATGCAAGGGCTCGCATCAAAAGGATGGCACAACCAGCTCCATCTATGGACCACGTAAGCACGCTCCAGCATACAATGCAACACAACAAACATCCGAAGAACGCGGTGCTAGATCATGAATTTCCAGAGGGATTCAAACCTGTAAATATAGAGGCATACGACGGAACAACAGACCCTGGTGTGTGGATTGAGGATTATATCCTCCATATCCATATGGCTCGAGGAGATGACCTCCACGCCATTAAGTATTTACCCCTCAAACTCAAAGGACAAGTTCGGCACTGGCTTAAGAGCCTCCCCTAAAGTTCCATTGGAAGCTGGGAAGAGCTCGAGGATGCTTTTTGGGCAAATTTTTAGGGGACTTACGTCCGACCTCCGGACGCGAACGATTTGAGTCATATAACTCAATGGCCTGGAGAGTCAGCCCGAAAACTTTGGAACAGGTTTCTTACCAAAAAGAACCAAATAGTCGACTGTCCGGACGCTGAAGCCTTGGCAGCTTTTAAGCATAGCGTCTGTGACGAATGGCTTGCCAGACACCTCAGCCAAGAAAAGCTAAGAACAATGGCAACATTAACAAGCCTCATGACCCGCTTTTGCGCGGGTGAGGATAGCTGGCTAGCCTGATGCAGCATCAGCGACCCAAGTACATCCGAAGTTAGAGATGGAAATGGGAAATCACGGCGCAACAACAATAACAAACGCCGGAATAAAGAAGACAGCACGAAAAGCACGACAGTAAACGACGGATTTAGAAGCTCTCAACAAAGTCAGCAAAAGCAACCCTCTAAAGGCGCCAGAGACGAACTGCCCAGCCTAAACAAAATCCTGGACCAAGTATGTCAGATCCATAGCACCCCTAGTAAACCTACTAATCATACCCACAGAGAATGTTGGGTCTTCAAGCAGTCCGGCAAGCTCAACGCCGTACACAAGGGGGAGGATACACCAAGCGAAGATGAGGATGAGCCTCCCAAGCAAGACACTGGGGAACAACAGAAGTTTCCACCAGAAGTCAAAATAGTCAACGTGCTACACGTGATCAAGGGGAGAAACAAAGCGGCACTCCCAGAAAAATATGCCCAAGGGCCTATCACCGTGGAGTCCTGTCACTGGTCGTCTCAACCGATCACTTTCGACCATCGTGATCACTCAGCAAGTATCCGGCGTGGAGGATGGGCTGCCCTGGTATTAGACCCAATAATTGAGAAAGCCCCCGCGTCCCCCGTGTCGCCCTCCCTGGCGGCGACGGGGGAACCCAGATCCGGCACCTTACACCCTTCCCACCTCCCTCCCCACCTCGCTGCCACCGGAGAAATGGCCGGTGAAGCCGACGCCGACTCCCGGGATGATGGCGGCGGGGCGAGACCGCTCCCTTTTGGTGGTGAGGGTCCGGATCTGAGGCGGCAGCCTCGTTGGTGCGGACGGCGCTCCTCCAGCGGCGGGGAGTGCTCGTCGGTGAGGTAGGCCGGATCCCCTCGGCTGCGCGGGCAGCGAGGTCCCGGTGGGCGCAGGTCATGGCGCGGGGAGGCCCCGGGCTCCCCTCGTCAGATCGGATGCGATCCTCGTCTGCTCGTGATGCATGACCTCCGGCCGGCCTGGATCTCTAGCGTACACGCGCCTGCTGATGTTGTGGCTGGTTCGGTGGTGGAGGCAGGGCGCTTGGCTGGGGGAAACACTTGGCCGCCGGTTGCGGTCACGGCGTCGATGGCGTCCCGGACGCCATTCCCTCCTTTGTGGCGGCGCCGAGGCTAAACCTCCCCTGCCTCCCCCTTCTCCTGCACCCGGGTGAAAACCCTAGCCCCGGTGGCTAAGCAGCGGCGGCGCCATAGCATCGTCACCTTCTTGAAGGCGCCGACTTGGGCATGGGGATGCTGGGTGTGCATGGCGAGCTTGTCTGGTTCCTGGTGGCGGCCCGCCTAACTACTGCGTCGCAGCTCCGGGCAGTGTCTCGGGGCTGCGGTGCTTCTCTTCCGGCCGTGTCTCCGATGGGGACCTCGCCCTTCCTCACCTTGTACATGCCGTGGTGGAGCGGTACTTCATCTCACTCTTTGATGGCGGCGAAGATCAACGGCATGGCGCTGTGGAGGCTCGCCGCCCGATGCGCGGAGATGGACTCGCGCAGGAGGAGGTTGCGGTCTGGCGTCATGGTGACGTCTATGGCAGAGTGGCCAGTCAAGGTAGAAGGCTCAATATGATCTGAAGACGGACCTGTGGAAGATGGCGGTGACGACACACGAGTGCGTCTGACCGGATTGTGCCCCAGACCCGGTATGTGGCTCGGCTGGGGCTTCCGAATATGTTTCTGTTTCCGGCTTTTGATGTTAGGCTTAGGTGAGTGGTTTGGGTAGTGGCCCAGCTAGCACCCCTTCATCATTTTGGATAGAAGTAGCGGCGTGTGTTGCCAAGATGGTGGATTCAGACTCATTGTTGTAATACTTTGTAAGGTCCTGAGAATAACCAATAAAGTGGCCATATGCATCTCCCAGATGCAGAGGCCGGGGGTCATCCTCCTTTTCTTAAAAAAATTAGACCCAATAATTGACGGATACCACTTTACACGAGTCCTGATGGACGGTGGCAGCAGTTTAAACCTGATATACCAAGATACAATCTGCAAAATGGGGATAGATCCAACGAAACTTTGCCATAGCAACACTACCTTTAAAGGAGTAACGCCAGGCCCAGGGGCTCACTGCACGGGCTCCCTACTACTAGAGGTTATATTCGGCTTCCCCGATAACTTCCGTATCGAACATTTAACCTTCCACATTGCTCCGTTCCAAAGTGGCTATCAAGCACTACTTGGACGCGAAGCTTTCGCTCGCTTTAATTCAATTCCGCATTACGCTTCCCTCACGCTCAAGATGCCCGGTCCACGTGGCATCATTACAGTGCATGGAAATATTGAGTGATATTTGCGCGCCGAAGAGAGTGCGACTGCCTTGGCAGCCACACACTAAAGCGGCCTCACCAACTAAAGCATCTGATAGGTTGTCAAGACCATGGACACGGTTTGACGAGTCCGGTGTAGCTATATGTAATTCATACCGGATTGATGGCCACACCTCTATTACAAATACAAGGGGCTCAACACACGCAGACAAGTGGTAATTTTTACTTATCTTTAATTATACATGGTTTCTTTAAAAACTACCTTTTTGCACGACAACTTTTCACCTAAGTTCCTCTCTTTTACAGATGACCATCATGCTGCACCCGTCCAGGATACGGCACAACGGAGACACAGGCGCAGACGTGTAGCAGGGACCCGCTCCAAGGATTCTTTTTAGATTAAGACCCTGCGTAAACCTTTTTTACTGTCTCTTGTTGATATACATCCCTCGGATGCTCAGTACAAATTGAGAAGGATGCTGACATCTTGGTATGTGGCCACTTCAGAATAACGCACGTACCCGGACACAAGGGGCTTCTTACAAAGGGCACTATTTAGGCCCGGTTTATATTATAAAGACCGAATACCTTAGGGAGTGTTCGGCGTCGCGAGTTTGGCTTTATATGCATGAGCTCCGAATCATGTCTTTGGTCAAATGTTGGGTTTGCCTGGCTCCTGTGTTTTCGTGCCTTACGTTCCGTTCTATCGGCTAAGGCAGCACCAGGAGAACTACTGCGATTGTGCCCTGGTTCATCCGGACGAGCACCTCAATAGAGAAAGCCGAAAACTGACTGTCATGATATAGCGCGAGACTGGTCAACCACTCGATGACCTATCAGAATGTTAGAATTCCTATGCTTAAACGAAGGGCCGTTTCCTGGCCAGGCATGTACGCACCCCGAGTTCGGGAGAGTGCGGAGCCACCAGGGGCTATATAGTAGCCCCACCGTCAAACTCCTATGGCTAAGTGAAAGTGTTAAAGCATCATAGTCCAGTTGCCTTGTTCGCTGCGCTATCACCTCCTTAATAGGACCAAGACGTTGGGTTAAGTGTGAACATGTGTTTTCTGCGAGCACCTCTGCATTATATGCGTGGGGGTTGAAGCCGATGACTGCAATCTTTCAGGTTATATACATATATACATAAACGGCCACACAGGAGGCACCATATTACTTTCTGGCAAAAGTATAAATACGGCCTTACTACATTTCATAAAAACATTGTGTTTACAATGGGGATACATGTCACTCAAACATAATATTCTTCGAGCACTGGGCCTCTATCAAACGAGCACCCTCAAGAACCTCTTCAAAATAGTGCTCTGCAGCTACTCGGCCTATGGCCGAACCTTGCGCCGCAACAGTGGTAGCATCCATCTCCCCCCAGTATGCCTTGACACGGGCAAAGGCCATCCGCGAGCCTTCTATGCACGCCAACCTCTTCATCGCATTGATGTGCAGCACCGCACCAACGAACTACTGCACTAAGCTGAAATAGTTGTTCGGCTTTGGCTTCTTCGGCCACAAATGATTTACGATGGACCTCATGGCAAGTCTGGACAACCTATTAAGTTCGGCCCATTCGGCTAGCTGATCAGTCAAGGGAAGCGGACGCTCTGGAATGTTAAATTGCGATCAGAACAGCTTGTATACTTCACAATCTGTCTGATCTCGGAAGTATTCGACCGCATCGACAGTGCTTGCCGCCAAGTCCATATATGCGTTTGTCGAACTCCACAGCTGATCCAGAGGGGCATACCGGGAATCACCGAACTTCCTCTGCAGCAGAAAGGGCTTCCCAGCTGCAATATCCCCGGCTTCGCGTAGCTCCTCCTTCTTTGCCCTCATAGCAGAGCGACTGTCTTTGGTCTCCATCGTGGCCTTTTCAAGGTCCGCTACCTTCACTCGGTTCTCTTCTTCAAGTAACTGGCAACGGTCGGCAGTGTCTTTTAATTCTACGGCCATCTTGTCCATCTTCTCTTTTCTTTCGCAATGCGCGGCCTTCTTGGCTCTTAACTCTTCGGCCGCCTTCAAAGCAGCCGCATTACTAACTCTTGCTTGTTCCTTGGCTCGGGCAAGTTCTGCCCGAAGGGTCTCCACGGTGGCAGCTCCGTCTGCAGTCACAACATATTAAAGATACTGGCATCATGCTGCTCTTATTATGTGACATTCGCCAGAAAACATTACTTACCTATGACTCGTCAAGCCGCTTGTTAACAAGCTCGATGTCGGCGTCTGCCGCATCCAGTTGCCGCTTTAGTTCAGCAAACTCATTAGTCCGGCTAGCCACCGGAGCTTCCACCACCTGCACTTAAAGGCAGTACTGGTTATTACCTAGGACTATGATCCTCTGTTCGCCGCCGTTCTCGACGACAACCAGAGTCTCAGGGGCTACTATCTACACAGGGCACACCTAATATGTGCGGTACTATCAAAAAGTATATCATTTCACGTACCTCAAAGCCCATCAGTAGACTCATAAAGGCTTCATGTAATCCGCTTTCGGCGTACAAAATTCTTCCCATAACCGTACCCATCAACGTACGGTGTTCTTCTGAGATGGCCGCTCGCACCAACAACTCCCTCAAAACGTCCGACCGCATACCAGATGGTGCCAGACTCTTTTGTTTGCTCTCTTCGAGAGCCGGACGCTAGGGACTTCGAGTGACTATGGGATTATCTTCTGGCCTCACCGGATCGAGAGAGGCCCTCCGTGACGACACTTCGAGGTCGCCCGCTTCTTGAGCGGGGGAGTCCGGGGGAGGCGTTTCGCTCTCCATCATCTCCGGAAGAAGATCCCCCAAAGACGAGCTCAGCTGAGAAGGGCTCAGGTCCGAACTGCAAGATATATTCTTCGGTTATTTTCCTCAGGGGAAAGGTAGTATACCTTCACTACTAAAGTATTTTTTGATCACTTATGACTCGTTGGAGGGCCAATCCCCATGCGGAATTTGTGTGGCAAAAGCACCCCCCGATGCAGGACCCTCTGTTGGAGACTTCTTCTCCTGTTTGGAGGCCTCGGTTTCCGGATCCTCAGAGGCAGTCCTCTTCCTCCCCCGTAGCGAGAGAAGGTCAGAATCTTCTCCCTGGTTATCCTCCCTTATGGAGGCGCTCATTCCCTCGGTTGGAACTGGCAGCGATGAGGGCCCGCTTTCACTCATATTATTCCCCCCTATATCTTCCTTCGAGGGCTCTGGGTAGGGTGCGAGCTCGAGCATCTTTTCCAGTACCGGGTTTTCCAAACCCTCAGGGAGGGGGGCCGAACACCGAAGCATCTTCGCCTTTGTTAGCTAGTCCTGGTCAAAGGGCGATTTCTCAGGAATGACGTCATGGTAAATAAAAGACGGTTTGTCCGGCTAGAGGATTACTTACTTGTTCGGCGGTGCGGTTCCTACTCAGGCCCACGTCCTCGGTAGTATCCGGACACTATGATTGAGGTCCAAAGAATGACTTGTACATCACCTCGTGCGTCAGGCCGAGGAAGCTTTGAATAGCGCGCGGTCCTTCTGGATTAAACTCCCACAAGCGAAGGGGCCGGCGTTTGTAAGGCTGGACTCGACGAAACAACATGACTTGCATTACCATAACCAAATTAAAATCTCCCTCGAAGAGATCTTGAATGCGGCTTTGCAGTATAGGCATGTCCTTGGCTGGCCCCCAGCTCAGCCCTCTGCTAATCCATGACATCAGTTGTGGTGGGGGGCCCAAGTGAAAAGCGGGGGGAGCCACCCACTTGGCACTTCTGGGAGCTGTGATGTAAAACCACTCCCGTTGCCATAATCCGAACACCTCTAGAAAGGAACCTTTTGGCCACGGAGCTCCCGCAATATTGCTTACTAATGCTCCTCCGCACGCTGTGTGCTGTCCCTTGACTGTCTTCGGCTTCACATCAAAAGTCTTGAGCCACAGGCCGAAGTGAGGGGTAACGCAGAGGAAGGCCTCACACACGACAACAAATGCCGAGATGTGAAGAAAGGAGTCCGGGGCTAGATCGTGGAAGTCTAGCCCGTAGTAAAACATCAAACCCCTTACGAAGGGATCCAGAGCGAGGCCTAGACCTCGAAGGAAGTGGGAGATGAACATGACGTCTTCGTTGGGTTCAGGATTAGGGACGACCTGCACTCGGGCAGGCAGCCGATGCGAAACTTCGGCGGTCAGATATCTGGCCTCCCTCAATTTCTTGATATCTTCTTCCGTAACGAAGGAGGGCATCCATCAGCCTTGAAGGCTGGATCCAGACATGGTTGAAGATCCAGAGCACCTGACCTGGGCTTTGGGCGTTAGAACTCGAGGCGAGGGAAGGATTTGATTGAGCATGGGAGGGAAAAAATTGAAAGCCTTGGCCCTTTATAAAGAGGGTGAATACCAAGTGTCCTCTCTGTAGCCGCTTGGGGCTTGCCTATAATCTAGGAGTCCTAGACGCGGCTGGGTTACCCATGCCCGTATTGATGAGAATCCCGTGATAAGGGGACACGATCTTTGCTTTGACGAGACGTGTCAAAAAACTACCTTGCGTTATGTGATGGGCTAGTTAAAAGAAACAGTTCGAATAATCACCGGGCCATGACATAATGTCGTGTTGGCAAAACAAGTCAGAAAATTGTATTTGTGGAAATATTATTCTCTCTACGGTGGTATGTGGAACTTATTTTGTAGGGTCAGACACTATCCTTTTATTCAAATTCTTCGTTAGTATATTCGGAGGAGGAACCCGCCTTGCAATGCCGAAGACACTACTGCGCGCCGGACTCATCGTCATTGAAAGCCTTGTTTATGGGCTACCATGGGAGTCCTGGATAAGGGGGTCTCCGGACAGCCGGACTATATCCATTGGCCGGACTATTAGACTATGAAGATACAGGATTGAAGACTTCGTCTCATGTTCGGATGGGACTCTAGTTGGCGTGGAAGGCAAGCTAGGCAATACGGATATGTATATCTCCTCCTTTGTAACCGACCTTGTGTAACCCTAACCTCTCCGGTGTATATATAAACCAGAGGGTTTTAGTCTGTAGGACAACATACAATCATACCATAGGATAGCTTCTAGGGTTTAGCCTCTCCGATCTCGTGGTAGATCTACTCTTGTACTACCCATATCATCAATATTAATCAAGCAGGACATAGGGTTTTACCTCCATCAAGAGGGCCCGAACCTGGGTAAAACATTGTGTCCCCTGCCTCCTGTTACCATCCGCCTTGGACGCACAGTTCGGGACCCCCTACCCGAGATCCGCCGGTTTTGACACCGACAGGACCCATGACACGAGCACGTGCAAGAGCTCTTGAAACCGAGATGACATCTCTCCTCTCACACTTCCACTTCGGTACACATGAGACATGGCTACTACCTCAAACGGAGACATTGTGCATACTTTGGTATCTAGGAGTTGGCCATGAAGAAGCTAAGGAGCAAGGAGAAGAAGAAGAGGAAGATGGACGTGAAGATGGAGGAGAAGAAGAAGAGATGCAGAAGAAGCTACAGGCTCCGGACGACACACCAGGACCAGACGTTCGACGATCTCCAGTCTCCGGACGTCCGACCCAAATAGGACGTCCGACACCTCCTCACCCGAGCCAAAACGACAGAATTCCGAGGCCTCCCGGAAGACCGACCCCGACCGGACGTCCTACTGAAGCACACCCGAGCCGAATCAACAGAACTCCGACAGGCACGAGACGTGCGGACCCTCGCGAGCCTCCGGACGACTGGTGACCCCTGGACGTCCGACGCCTGTACGCTGCCATGTGTTGGGCCACAACCCATGTCCCCCCCCACTTCGCCCCTTTTGCACTAGGACTATATATAGACCTCCTACTCCTCCTAGCTAGGGTTAGCATTGATTTAGCTCATATTTAGAGATAGAGCATTGCTCATCCACACCGGATCTACTCCACGAGAGAGACCGTGGCCCCTCTTCGAGGAAGATCCCTTTGGATTCAAGACCCCACTAAGGCAAGATCCCCTTGTGGATTCAAGACCTCCTCACGGAGAAGACCGGCTACCTTTGTATCGTCCTTAGTTGTCTGTGGATTGTGTGATTTCTTATGTACTCGAGGATCTAGAACATGTGTGATCGTTCTTGTTGGTTTGAGTGATTCTCTCGTGTTTCCCCTCGTGTTTCCCCTCGTGTTCTTCGTGGGATCTGCTCCTTTCGTGAAAGATTGGCCGAATAGGGTTCCACCCTACATCATCGTGGAGCCTGGGATTAGTAGGGTGGATGTCGTTCTTCTTTTTTGTTTGATTTAATCCATAGTCGGATCCTGCTTTTCTGTATGATGATTGTTATGTATTGATGAACTGTTGTATTCATGATGTAGCTTGTGGCGAGTGTATCTTGTATTCTCATCTATTCAGTACATGATATGTTGTAATGATATCCACCTTGCTATGCGCTCGAAATGCGGTTGTGCCCCAATCATCAATTCATCACATGATTGGGATAGAATCGCATCTTGGGCGCTACACTTCTCCTCGGTACAACTCGAATAAAAAGAAAAGAAATTCAGAGAAACACACTGAAATATTTTTGGAGTTTTTGGTTTTCTTGAACAAGCAAATAAAAGGGAAAAGAAAAAACGAGAAAAACTATTTACACGGGAAAGCTTCCAACAAGCAAAAGAAGAACAAGGAAATCTTTTGGGGTTTTCTTTTTAATATTACAGCTAAGCATGCATAGAAAGTAAACTAACTACAACTAATTTTTTGGGTTTCTAAGGTTTTTCAAAAACACAAGAAGAAAGCGAGAAAATAAAATTAAGCATGGATGATACAATGAAAATGTGTGAACACAGACTACTGGAATAAGTGGACATGAATGTAATGTCGGTGGCAAACTCGTACTCCCCCAAGCTTAGGCTTTCCGCCTAACTTGGTAATTGATCAGAAGCCTGGGTAATAGTTGGGGTACTAAGGAGCGGGCATCCACTGGTCCCACTTCTGAGGCTCTTCCTCCTCCTCTGCAGCAGACTGATCGTTCCAGTAGGAGATGATGTCTGCAGGCATAATCCTATATCCACCCCTGGCAACAGGATCAAACAAAGCAGGAGCAGGCAAAGGAATAACATCACGAGTGATGACGCTGTAAACTAGGTTATATGGAGCAGGGATGTTAGTAGATTCGATATCAGTAAAATGGTGGTGATCCATGGCCGTGCGATCTAGGTAAACCTTGGTCAGAGGGTAATCATGAGGGCGTATCTCAACCTGGAAGTGAGCCGCAAAACGAGTAGTGAAAATCCCACCATGTATTTTACCCTTGGACCTATTAATATGGAGGCGACGTGCCACAATAGCTCCCAAGCTATAAGTGTTGTCAACCTCTAGTGCAAGACGTAAAACAGCAAAGTCTGGTGCACTGAGCGCACCCACTTTTCCCTAGCTAGCAAACACTTAGCGATAAATAAAGTGAAGTAATGCACTGCAGGAAAGTGTATGCTAGTGGCAGTGACGGCCGTCACCCCTCTCATCTCCCACTGTCAAAGTACAATAAAAGGCCTCAAACTCTGCTGGCCTAGGCTCAACTAAACTCCCATCAGAAGGGATCATGCATATGTTACAAAATTTAGTAAGTGGTATATGATGGGTTTTAGCATATAAATCAAACCACACTTCAGGAGGATTATTTCTAGGAAGGAAAGTAAAGCTTTGAACAAAGGAGTTTGTGAGGAGATGATACTGTTCACATTCAGCAACGATGAGATCGGTGAGGCCGACATTAGCAGCAGATTGTGTGAACTCCTGAAGGATTCCAGCCTCTTCCATGAACGGGGTGTGTGGCCATTCACATGGCCGTACTTCCAGCAACCTCCGAGGATGGAGATCACTGTTAGATGACTCCCCAATAACACCCTTGGAGTTCTTATTGGAGCCAAACTTCCTAAAGATATTCATGGTTTTCCTATGAACAAAAATTCGGAAATTTCCCAACAAAACTTCACAAAAATGATACCAACTACTCATAGGGATACATAGAGGGCATAGCAAGCATTCAAACTACTATGAAATCTAAGAATTTAACATGCAAGCTCATCTACAGAAGCACCAAGAGTAGCTAATTATTCAAAATATAAACCACTAAAACAAAAACTAATTGGACAAACGGTGGAGTCACATACCAAGCAACAATCCCCTGAAACAGTTTCTGAAACGGAGCTTCGAGCAAAGATATCGAAATCCGCGGGCTTGAGATCAAGAACACGAGAGAGAGAGAGAGCAATGGGGAATTTTTCTGGAGGTAGGTGATGATGTGGTGTAAAGAGATAAGTGAGGGGGCCCACGTGGGGACCGCAACCCACCAGGGCGCGCCTGGGGGTCCTGGCGCACCCAGGTGGGTTGTGCCCACCTGGTGCACCTCCCTCTGATATTATTTGCACCAGAAATTCAGAAATATTCAGAAAAAATGTATTAAATTTCAGAGCATTCTGAGAACTTTTATATTTGGGACATTTTTTGGGAAATTCAGAAAACAAACAAAACATGGCATTTTATTTTTTTTAACTAATAAAAACAGAAAACAAAATGTAGGGACAAAAGGTAGTGCTTACTAAATTCATCGACTTCATACCGCTCAGAATTTATTCATTAATAAGGTTGATCAATGTGACGCCCCGATTTGACCGTACACTAATGATACACGCAAACGTGTACGATCAAGATCAGGGACTCATGGGAAGATATCACAACACAACTCCACAAATAAAATAAGTCATACAAGCATCATATTACAAGCCAGGGGCCTCGAAGGCTCGAATACAAGAGGTGAGTCACCAAACAAGTGTCGTCATCATGCAAAGCATATGGTGTGACAAAGGATTGTGACATGGCATGTAAGCATATCAATCGAGCACAAGCAAAGAAATCATGGGGGCAAGTATGAAATTGTGAGGTAGAGATGCAAATATGTTTGACAAGTGAAGAAGTATCTACCTCAAAATCATAGCAATCATGCACAAAGAACTCGACAACTGGGCGATGGTAGGCATAGGAAACATTCACAACACCAAATAAAATGAAGTGTCTAAACACATGGTTCAAGTGCAAGACAATCCAAGCATAATGTGCATGGGGTGTAGTGAATATCATGTGGCACTCAACACAATGGAAAGAGAAATTGTTCATCATGTGTGAGGCAATCAAGGCAAGTATGTAGCAATCAATGGGACATGGCATATGTGAAGTGATGACATTGTTGCACCCAAATATATGAGAGGAGCAAGTAATCCAAGAATTGGATGCAACACACAAGGCATATATATCATGATGCATGGAACGGTGAAAATGACAAGTCGAAGCAAGATCTCTAACATGTGTGCAATCAAGTGGTCCAAGATGAACAATAAGTCTCATGGTGCAAGCAACACAAGTAGTATGATCCGTCGTATCCATGATCAAGAAAGATGTCACCTTGAAGGTGCGTCCTTGTGCGTCCTTCACAATGCCGAAGTGGTATGAAAGGTGGCGTAGAAGCGAGTCATGGTCGAATCTATGAGGCTCGCTCTCAAGAGCTCGAATGGTCAACTCACATGAAGCGGAAGTCGACACAAAGTCCAAGTATCCTACACATGCACACAAGAAAGCAAAGAATGTATGCGCATGGTAGATAAACACATCATCCATCATGATGGTTCTCTTCTTTTGCACATAACCATTAGAAGCACAAGTGCATGAATAATATGATGCAACAATGGCAATATTCATGGCACGAGGTATATGGTGCAAAGAAGGAAGGAAAGCATGCTTCACAAGAAATATGTCAAAATCTCCAAATATATGTGAGAATGTTATGGGGGCAAACTCGATATCAAGACTAAAGGCATAATTGCACCCAATACATGGCAAATCATCTAGCATGAGAGAGGCAACATATGGAGAGATATGACAAGAAGCAATAACAATCATGTCATGCAAAGCATGTAGATGGTTGTCATCAACCGCATGAAATGAGCAAGTATGTAGAAAACCTGAAACTTAACTTAATTAAAATGAATCAACCGCGTGTGTAGCCGTGATGATCTCTTTTCGGCGGAGTCCGGGAAGAGAACACGGTCTCGTGTTATGCTTGAACGTAAGTAGTTCTAGGATCACTTCTTGATCTTAGTTTCTCGAACGTGCTTTGCCTTCTCTTCTCGCTCTCATTTGCGTATGTTAGCCACCATATATGCTAGCAGCTCCACCTCATACCTTTTCCCTACCCATAAGCTTAAATAGTCTTGATCGCGAGGGTGTGAGATTGCTGAGTCCCCGTGACTCACAGATTACTTCCAAAACCAGATGCAGGTGCCGATGATACCATTCCAGGAGATGCGACTGAACTCAAGTGGGAGTTTGATGAGGACTCAGGACGTTACTACGTTTCCTTTCTAGACGATCAGTAGTGGAGCCCAGTTGGGGAGATCATGGATCTTACGCATTTGGGGTTGTCTTTATTTTGGTTCCGTAGTCGGTCCTTGATTGTATCTGGATGATTGTAATGCTATATTTATGTATTGTGTGAAGTGGCGATTGTAAGCCAACTCTGTACCTCTTTCTTATTCAGTACATGGGATGTGTAAAGATTACCCCTCTTGTGACATGCCTACAATGCGGTTATGCCTCTAAGTCGTGCTCCGACACGTGGGAGATATAGCCGCATCATGGGTGTTACAAGTTGGTATCAGAGCCTTCCTCGACTTAGGAGCCCCCTGCTTGATCGAATCGCTGGTGTTGTTGAGTCTAGAAAAATGTTTTGAGTCTTTTAGGATTATATATATAGGAGAGTAGGATTCTTTTTATTCCTCAGTCCCTTCGTCGCTCTTGTGAGGCATCCTGACGTAGAGTTTTGACTCTTCTCTTCTCAAATTTCACTAAAAAAATTAGGATCACGCGGGAATTTTGGAATCGTTCCAATAGTTTTGTGACGAGAACATTGTTCTTGGTGCCTCCTGACATTTAGGGGTTGTGGCAGTGTCCTGGGGAGTTGAGCTCCGAGGTGTTGTCGTCACAATTTTATCGTTGCAGTTCTGGAATACCTGAGTTTCGCCGACATCGAAAATCTTTTTTATGCAGTTGTTGGTGAGATAACCTCGACACCACCCAGCACTGGGGCGGGAGTTCGGGAGTATTGCCATAACTCGTATAATGTATGCTTTTCGAAGGTTGAGGTAAATGATTTACAAAGGTTTCTTGGTTATGTGTTGAAGGATGGATACAGCTGGATGTAGGATTTGCTAGTTTTGGGTGAGATATTATGCTTCCTCTGTATCCCCAACACCTGATTGCATAACCGGAAAGTTTCGGGAGTTTCATAGGTTGGAATTCATGTAGCTCTAGTATTTCTTCCGCAGATATTTGGTTTGTGATTGGGTAATCCTTACCAAGTATTTGTTCATGTCCGTACCTTGTTGTTTTATTCATCTACCTCTATCTAAGTGGCTTCTCAATTTATGGAAGTGTGATCATTTAATTTGGAATTCATTCGTTCATTCTTGTTCAAATGTTAAGACTATATGTTGCAATTTCGATCCATTTGATTCAGCTTGAATATATGTCTGTCAAGATGCTAACGAATGTCGCCCTCTTTAGGATGGCTCCTACAATGCGTCAGAATTCGGAACCGCCGCCACCACCTCCACCTCCGGAGGCATGGCAAGCTATGATGGCCGCTACCAACGCGAACACGCAACTGATTATGCAACACTTGCAAGAGTGCAACTAAGGAAATCAAGGCTATGGCAACAATCAAACTCAGTTTGCTACACTCAACCAGTTCCTCACTAACCAGCCGAAGACCTTGAGTAACTGTGTGGTGGCCACAGACGCTGATGATTGGCTCATGGATATCTGCAAACATTTCGAGTGCAGCAACGTCAGGCCTGAGGACTTTGTCAAGTTTGCTTTGTTCCAACTCAAAGACCAAGCTGCTGAGTGGTATCAACAATACAAAGATTCCAGAGGAGGTCGTGTGATTACCTAGGATGATTTCCACCAAGACTTCAGAGCTCACCACATTCCTCAGTGTTGTTGAGAGCAAGTGTAACACCCTCGATGCGGCTATATCTCCCACGTGTCGAAGCACGACTTAGAGGCATAACCGCATTGAAAGCAATGTCGCAAGTGAGGTAATCTTCACACAACCCATGTATTACGATAGGGGAAAAGATACATAGTTGGCTTACAATCGCCACTTCACACAATTACATGAATAAATCATTACATCATCCAGATACAATCAAGGTCCAACTACGGAACCAAAATAAAAGAAGAACCCCAAATGCGACAAAGGTCCCCGATCGACCCTAACTGGGCTCCGCTACTGATCAACTAGAACGAAACAACACAAAGGGCAAGATCTTCAACGATCTCCTCCTGAGCTTGGTTGCGTCATCTGCACGGACTCATCGGCACCTGCAAGCTGGTTTTTGGAAGTATCTGTGAGCCACGGGGACTCAGCAATCTCGCACCCTCGCGATCAAGACTATTTACGCTTATGGGTAAGGTAAAAGGTATGAGGTGGAGCTGCAGCAAGCAACTAGCATATATGGTGGCTAACATACGCAAAAGAGAGCGAGAAGAGAAGGCAAAGCACGGCCGATAAAAGTATGATCAAGAAGTGATCCTAAAACAACCTACGTCAAGCATAACTCCAACAACCGTGTTCACTTCCCGGGCTCCGCTGGAAAGAGACCATCATGGTTACCCACGCGGTTGATGCATTTTAATTAAAGTCAACTTCAGGTTTTCTACAACCGGACATTAACAAATTCCCATCTACCCATAATCGCGGGCACGGCTTTCGAAAGTTCAAATCCATGAGGGGAGTCCCAACTTAGCCCATGACAAGCTCTCACGGTCAACGAAGGAATAGACCTCCTCTTGAGACATTCCGATCAGACTCGGTATCCCGGTACAACAAGACATCGTCGACAATGGTAAAACAAGACCAGCAAGACCGCCCGATGCGCCGACATCCTGATAGGAGCTGCACATATCTCGTTCTGAGGGCAACACCGGATGAGCGCTCCGTACAACTAAAACCAGCCCTCAAGTTTCCCCGAGGTGGCGCTGCAAAGGACTCTAGTTCGGACCAACACTTAGACAAGCACTGGCCCGGGGGGGGGGGTTAAAATAAAGATGACCCTCGGGATGCGCGACTCCCAAGGGAAAAAGGCTAGGTGGCAAATGGTAAAACCAAGGTTGGAACTTGCTGGAGGAGTTTTATTCAAAGCGAACTGTCAAGGGGTTCCCATTATAACCCAACCGCGTAAGGAACGCAAAATCCGGGAACATAACACCGATATGACGGAAACTAGGGCGGCAAGAGTGGAATAAAACACCAGGCATAAGGCCGAGCCTTCCACCCTTTACCAAGTATATAGATGCATTAATTAAATAAGATATAATGTGATATCCCGACAAGTAAACATGTTCCAACAAGGAACAACATCTCCATGTTCCAACAAGGAACAAACTTCAATCTTCACCTGCAACTAACAACGCTATAAGAGGGGCTGAGCAAAGCGGTAACATAGCCAAACAACGGTTTGCTACGACAAGGTGGGTTAGAGGCTTGGTTCAAAAATATGGGAGGCATGAAAAGCAAGTGGTAGGTATCGCAGCATAGGCATAGCAAAAGAGCGAGCAACTAATCAAGCAAAGATAGAAGTGATTTCGAGGGTATGGTCATCTTGCCTGAAAGCCCGCAAGGAAGAAGAACGAGTCCATGAAGAAGACAAACGGATCATAGACGAACGGGTCCTCACAACGCGACGTTATCGGAACCAACCCGAAGAAGCAAACACCGGAAAAGAAGTACACAACATAGTAAACAACCAACACATGAACATGGTATGATATGCGGGATGCGGTATGCGATGCATATGCATGATGTGACAAGGAATGCATGAACTTGGCCTCAACATGGAAATCCAAGTGTGCCACTGGAAAGATGAGATGAAATCGCTTGAAAACGATATAAAGAACGCCGGAATCGGAGTTACGGTTTGGAAATGGCAAGCAATTCAAATATGACCATGTTTTGCGATATACAACAAGTAGCCAACTAAATGCAACAAGATCAACATGCTACAGCACTCAAACATGGCAACAAAATACATGGCAGGGATCCATTCAAGATTCTTAACAAAAACCTAGCACTGAGATATGGCCAATTCATCCATTAACAGGTTCAAACAAGCATGGCAAAAATGCATATGGTAAACAGATTTCAGACTTGGTGAAATTAACACTGGTCTGGAATTTCAGATCAGATAGCACTCTTTGGAGCATGAAAACTACATGCTACAGGACCTGAACATGGCAAAGTAAAGCATGGCATGGAGCTACTCAAAGATCTTAACAAAAATCCCTTAGTGACCTTGAGCCAAAAGGGATCAGAAAATACATTTGCAAGCATGTGAACATGGCAAAACATAATCAGTTCTCAGACTTAGTGAAAACTGGAGCATGCTGGAACAGATATCAAGTAGGCATGTTAACGAGCTCGATGCACTCACTAAAGAGCAAGGCATGACAATCTAAGCATAAACCCAACGAGAATACACATTACACAAGCTAGACATGGCAAGAACAATAACATGGCATGCACGGATCAACTACAACATCCTCGGCAAAATCGCTAACAAGTAGACAATCTGCCCAGATTCACGAAATAGCAAAAGTAGAGCTCGATTGACTCAAGCTAGGGTGCTCCATAATTGCAAACGAGGACATGGATGGATAGAGCACTACAAGATTAACAAAACATCCTTACTGATCATCCTCAAAAGAGGCACGGATCACTAGGAAACAACATGAACATATGGCATAATGAGATAAACAGCTCAAGGACTTAGTGGAATTGCTAAGTCCCTGAAATCAGCATTACCAGGTGCCTCACTTTGCAAGCTTGTGCTAGTCACCACGCACATCACAAAAATACATGGTTTGTACCTCTCGAAAGATGGCAAAACCCTTCACAAAACATATGTAGAACTCATGGGCATATCATGCACACAATAATCATGGCAAAAATGACAAATATCTAAATGAAGCAGCAGATCTGACAAATCTCAACTAGCACTCTTCCAACAGCATTTCGGACATCAAGATGAACTCAAATGAAAATGATGCAATGAGATAAAATGATGTACTCTCTGAGACGAACATTTTGATATGCTATATGCTCAAATCGGAGTTACGGGTGCGGAGATACGATGCGATGAACATGTGCATGTGAATCTGGGAATTTCGAGGACTTAGTGAAATTATACCTCCGGAGAAAGTCAAACCGGGACAGGACGGTGCAGGACAGAGGGATCCGGTGATGCGGGACACCGTTTGGATCGGGGGACGGCGCCGTTCAGGGTCGGGACGATGCAGATCTGGAGGCCGAGGTCAACTCCGGCGGTGAGAAACTCCGGCGATCGCCGGAACGGCAGATCCGACCGTGAGTTAGCAGGGCCGGCCGCGGTGGAGGCCGGGGAAGCACCTGGCGGCGGCGGGCGGCACTTGCGCCGGCGATGAGGAGCGTGACGGCCTCCGGCGAGGTGCAGGGATGATGGGGAGGCGAGGCGCGGTGGTCCGGCGAGCTGCTGCGCCGGCGACCAGTCGGGCGAGGGGCGGCGGAGCTCTGCGACGAGGAGGCGCGGGATCTGGGCGGCGGTGCTGGCGCGATGGGCTTCGGGGGCCGGCTGCGGGCTCCCGGGCCGGCGAAGTGGGCGCGGGCGGCGGCCAACAGGAGGCGGACATGTGGCGGCGGACGGCAGAGCGGACATGTCCGTCGGCGGGATAAATGTCCGGCGCGCGAGGAGAGGGAGGGGGCTAGGGTTAGACCGCGAATTTCGGAGGGAATCACATATATATAGGTAGAGGGAGCTAGGAGAGTCCAAATGAGGTGCGGTTTTCGGCCACGCGATCGTGATCGAACGAACGAGATGATGGAGGAGGTTTAGGTGGGTTTTGGGCCAAATTGGAAGGGTGTTGGGCTGCAACACACACGAGGCCTTTTCGGTCCCTCGGTTAACCGTTGGAGTATCAAACGAAATCCAAATGGTACGAAACTTGACACGCGGTCTACCGGTAGTAAACCAAGGCCGCATGGCAAGTCTCGGTCCAATCCAGAAATGTTTAATCCCCACACACGAAAGAAAGGTAGAAATGACCACAGGAGGAGAACGAAGCGCCGGAATGCAAAACGGACAACGGGGAAAATACTCGAATGCATGAGACGAACACGTATGCAAATGAAATGCGCATGATGACATGATATGCAATGCATGACACGCAAGCAAAGCCAAAGCAACAACAGCGAATAACTGGACGACACCTGGCACATCGGTCTCGGGGCGTTACAGCAAGCGTGAGGAGAGCAAGCGTGAGGAATTCCGCAACCTGAAGCAAGGCACTATGTCTGTTTACCAGTACAACATCATGTTTCAAAAGCTCGCCCATTGCGCTAAGCAAGACGTCCCTAACGAGAAGAGCATGATATACCAGTTCAGGGGTGGTCTCAGAGAAGAACTCCAGCTAGCTCTCGTCCTTTTTGAGCCCAAGAAGTACGATGAGTTTTACAACATGGCAATGAAGCAAGAGGCTGCCCAGCTGAAGTGCGATACTTCCAAGAAGCGAGTCAGAGATGCAACTCCTTCTTCCTCAACTCAAGTGGCTAAGCAACAAAAGTATTGGCTTCCTCCTCATCCGTTCCATCAGCCATATCAGTAGAAGAGCAAAGGTGGGTGTGGATCTTCTGACCCACCCAACCCAGGCTTTCAGAACAAGACTTCGTATCAAGCTCCAAGATCAAGTGCTCCGTATCACCGTCCTCTTTCGGAGGTCACGTGCAACAAGTGCCAACAGAAGGGTCACTATGACAACAAATGCTTCAATCAGAGGCGTCTTCCTCCTCCTCCTATGAGATCTGCAAGTACAGCTGTGGTCAAGCATAACCCCAAGCATGCCAAGGTCAACTTCATGAATGCAGCTGAGGCAGAGGACTCGTCAGATGTCATCATGGGTAACCTTCCTGTTAACGATGTTCCTGCAAAAGTACTTTTTGACACTAGTGCATCGCATTGTTTCATCTCGAGACCTTTTGCATCAAAGCATGAGTTGTCTTCTCAAGTTTTGCATAAACCGTTAGCAGTTGTCTCACCCGGTAAATGTTTGCTAGCAAACTACGAGGTTCCAGATATTTCTATCATGATGGGTGATTTCAAGTTTCTGGCTTCTCCAATGGTCCTTGGTAACTCGGATATTGATCTTATTCTTGGAATGGATTGGCTTTCTAAGCACAAGGCTCGGCTTGATTGTGCCGCCAGGCAGATTCAATTGACTCATTCGTCTGACGATGTAATTGTCTTTGCCGCTCGGGATAATGCAATCCGTCTGTTTTCTCTCAATGAGAAGGGCGAGCTAGATGCCATATCTCAAATTCTAGTCGTTTGCGAATATCAAGACGTCTTTCCAGAAGAGCTTCCAGGAATGCCTCCGCACCGGCCAGTTGAATTCGTCATCGATCTTGAGCCTGGCACGGAACCTGTTTGCAAACGTCCTTACAAGCTTGGACCTGAAGAGTTGAAGGAGCTGAAGAAGCAACTCGATATTCAAGAGCGAATGGGTCTCATCCGACCTAGTTCTTCTCTGTGGGGTTGTGGAGTTCTTTTTCTGAAGAAGAAGGATGGAACGCACTGACTTTGTGTCGACTACCGTCCATTGAATAAGAAGACTATAAAGAACAAGTACCCACTTCCCAAAATCAACGAGCTATTTGAACAACTCAAAGGTGCTCAAGTATTCTCCAAGCTTGATCTCCGTATGGGCTATCATCAGATCTGCATTCGTGAGCAAGATATCCCTAAGATAGCGTTCAGAACAAGCTATGATTCATATGAATACACTGTCATGTCTTTTGGCCTCGTCAACGCTCCTCCGACTTTCTCTCACATGATGAATTTCATCTTCAACCCCTACACAAATGACTTCGTCTTGGTCTACCTCGATGACATTTTGGTCTTTTCCAAGAACAAGGAAGATCATGCCAAACACTTGCGTTTGGTTTTGGATAAGCTCAGAGAACATCAGTTCTACGCCAAGTTTTCAAAGTGCGAGTTTTGGCTCGATGAGGTTCTCTACCTTGGGCATATCATCTCTGCCAAGGGCATTGCTGTGAATCCTGAGAAGGTGTCTGCAATTGTGAATTGGGAACCACCTCAGAATGTGAAGCAACTCCGCAGCTTCCTTGCTCTCGCAAGCTATTGCCAAAGGTTTGTTGAGAACTTCTCTAAGATCGTGAAGCCTCTTTCCAACCTTCTCCAGAAGCACGTGAAGTACGTTTGGTCTCCTGAATGTGACATCGCTTTCAACACCCTGAAAGAGAAGTTAGTCAATGCTCCAGTTCTGAATCCTCCTGATGAATCCAAACCGTTCGAGGTCTTCTGTGATGCATCTCTTCAAGGTCTTGGTGCAGTGTTGATGCAAGAGAAGAAAGTTGTGGCCTATACCTCTCTCTAGTTGAAGCCCAACTAGAAGAACTACCCCACTCATGACCTCGAGTTGGCGGCAGTTGTTCATGCTCTGTTGACTTGGAGATATCTCTTATTGGGAAGAAAAGTGGACATCTTCACTGACCACAAGAGTCTCAAGTACATTTCACTCAGCCTAATCTCAACCTCAGGCAGACTCGTTGGGTCGAAATGATTCAAGAGTATAATCCGAGTATCGAATATACTCCAGGCAAGGCCAATGTAATTGCTGACGCATTGAGCAGGAAGGCTTACTGCAACAGTCTGATTCTCAAGCCTTACCAACCTCGAGCTTTGTGAAGCTTTCCGCAAACTCAATCTGCAAGTTGTTCCTCAAGGTTTCCTCGCCAACCTCCAAGTCTCTCCTACTTTGGAAGATCAGATTCGCGAGGCTCAACTTCTTGATGCTATGGTGAAGAAGGTGAAGATTGGGATTGCCAAGAGTCAACCCAAGTACAAGTGCTATCGCCTTGATGACAAGGATACTCTATTCTTCGAGGATCGCATTGTTGTGCCTAAAGGTGATCTTCATAAAGTCCTTATGAACAAGGCTCACAATTCACTCATCTCTATCCACCCTGGAAGTACAAAGATGTACCATGACCTCAAGCAGTCGTATTGGTGGACTCGAATGAAGTGTGAGATTGCTCAGTTCGTGAATGAATGTGATGTCTGCAGAAGAGTGAAGGCAGAACACCAATGACCAACTAGTATCCTCCAACCTCTTGCCATACCAGAATGGAAGTTTGACCACATTGAGATGGACTTCGTTACTGGATTTCCAAAGTCCAAGCGTGGCAATGATGCTATCTTCGTTGTCATCGATAAACTCACTAAAGTGGCTCATTTCCTTCCTATCAAACAATCCAGCACATCAGCTTAATTGGCGGAGCTGTATACCTCCCAGATTGTCTCTCTGCACGTCATTCCACAGTTGATTTCTTCAGATCATGGAAGCATCTTCACCTCCAAGTTTTGGGATTCTTTTCAGAAGGCCATGGGCACCAACATCCGTTTCAGCACAGCTTTTCATCCTCAAACTAGTGGCCAAGTCGAGCGTGTCAATCAGATTCTTGAAGATATGCCCAAGGCTTGTGTTATCTCTTTCGGTGTGAAGTGGGAAGATTGTCTTCCATATGCCGAGTTCTCCTACAACAATAGCTTTCAAGCGAGTTCGGGCAAGGCCCCATTTGAAATTCTCTATGGCAGGAAGTGCCGTACTCCTCTTAACTGGTCAGAGACTGGTGAACGTCAACTTCTTGGCAATGACTTGATCACAGAGGCAGAAGAGATGTCCAAAGTCATCCATGATAACCTCAAAGCCGCGCAATCACGCTAGAAGAGCTACTATGATAGTAAGCATCGTGATTTAGCTTTCGAGATCGAGACCATGTTTACCTCTGCGCCTCTCCAATGAAAGCTACTCGTCGCTTCGGTATCAAAGGGAAGCTTGCCCCTAGATATGTGGGTCCTTTCAAGATCGTCAGCAAGAGAGGCGATCTCTCCTATCAACTCGAGCTTCCCTCCAACTTTGCAAATGTGCACGACGTGTTTCATGTCTCTCAGCTCCGCAAGTGCTTCAAGACCCCTGACCGCACCGTCAACTTCGAAGACATTGATCTCCAAGAAGACCTATCTTATCATGAGCACCCCATTGCTATTCTTGAAGAAACTGAGCACAAGACTCGCAACAAGTCAATCAAATTCCTCAAAGTCAAGTGGTTACATCATTCTGACCGTGAAGCCACCTGGGAACGCGAGGATCACCTCCGTTCTGAGTACCCCGAGTTTTTCCAGTCCTAGATCTCGGGGCGAGATCCTTTTGTAGTGGTGGAGTGTTGTAACACCCCGGATGTAATTTACCTTATCTAGATTCCAACTCTTTTCGTTTCCGGCACTAAGTTAATTTATTTCCTCGGTGTCGAGTTTTTGTCTTCGTGTGTTTTGTTTTTGTCATGCATCTCATATCATGTCATCTTGCGCATTGCATTTGCATACGTGTTCGTCTCATGCATCCGAGCCTTTTCCCCGTTGTCCGTTTTGCATTCCGGCGCTCCTATGTCCTCCGGTGTCCCTTTCTACCTCTTTTCATGTGCGGGCTTAAATTTTCGATTGGACCGAGACTTGTCATGCGGCCTTGGTTTACTACCGGTAGACCGCCTGTCAAGTTTCGTGCCATTTGGACTTCGTTTGATACTCCAACGGTTAACCGAGGGACCGAAAAGGCCTCGTGTGTGTTGCAGCCCAACACCCTCCAAAGTGGCCCAAAACCCACCTAAACCTCCCATCATCTAGAGTGTTCGATCATGATCGCGTGGCCGCAAACCGCACCTCATTTGGAAGCTTCCTAGCTCCTCCTACCTCTATAAATAGTCTCCCCTCAAAATTTCCGGGTCTTCTCCTACCCCTAACCCTAGTCTTTTTTGTCCCCGCCGCCAGCGGACAAAATCCCACCAATCGGACGTGTCCGACCGCCGCCGCCAACCAATCTGCAACGCCACCTGTCCTGAGCGGGACCGCATCGCCGCCTCATCCCCGCGGCCCACCGCAGCCCGCGCGGGGCCCTCCCGGCCCGAAGCAGAGCACCGCCCGCGCCCGCGTCTTCTCTCCGTCCGGCGCCGCTCCCTCCGCCGCGCCGCCGCACGCCATCACCGCCGGCACGCTTCGTCGTCCCGACGCCCTCGAGTGCTCCGGCCGCCGCCTCCTCGACCCGCCTGCGCCAGAGAAGCTCGCCGCGGCTCGCTCTCCGCCGTCCGGCCCCTCTCCACCGACCTCCTCGCCTCCCCGCATCGCGTTCCAGCCACCTCGACCTCGAACTCCGGCGACCTAGAGGGTTCCGGCGAACCTCGGTTCATGTGAAGCTACAGTAGCTTCAGATCCAGATCCAAACACGGTTGACCTCTCACCGAAACCCTAGAATATTATGCATACTTTGACATGCCATAACTCTGCATCCGTAGCTCCGATTCGTGCGTGTAGCATATCAAAATGATCGTCTCGACGA
The DNA here is from genome assembly GCF_003073215.2 of Triticum urartu. Classification (NCBI taxonomy): domain Eukaryota; kingdom Viridiplantae; phylum Streptophyta; class Magnoliopsida; order Poales; family Poaceae; genus Triticum; species Triticum urartu. The sequence continues at coordinate 374,561,644 of NC_053028.1, read as the reverse complement.
GTACATCATTTCATATCATTGCATCATTTTCATTTGAGCTCATCTTGATGCCCGAAATGCTGTTGGAAGAGGGCTATGTGATTAATATTTCAGATCTGTTTCAGCAATTGGCCTTTTGTCATTTTTGCCACGATTAATGTGTGCATGCTATGAGCCTGAGCTCTACATGTGTTTTGTTATATGCCATGCCATGTTTACATGGGTGTATGCCATGTATTTTTGTGATCTATGTGGTGACTAGGACAAGCATGCAAAGTAGCCTACTCAATGATGCTGATTTCAGGGACATAGTTTTTCACCAAGTCCTTGTCCTGATTTTGTTTTTATGCCATATGTTCATGTTGTTTCCTAGTGATCCGTGCCTCTTTTGAGGATGATCAGTAAGGATGTTTTGCTATTATTGTGGTTCTATATCCATCCATGTCTTTGTTTGCAATTATGGAGCACCCTAGCTTGAGTCAATCGAGCTCTACTTTTGCTATAAAATGTTCCTGGCAGATTGTTGACATGTTTAGCGATTTTGCCGAGGATGTTGCTATTGATCGGTGCATGCTATGTTGTAGTTCTTGCCATGTATAGCTTCTATGCTATGTCTTCTTGATGGTTGTATGTTGATGGTTGTATGATTAGTTTGTCATGCAATGCCTCGTAGTGAGTGCATCGAGCTCGTAAACATGCCTACTTGTTAATCTGTTTGCATGCTCCAGTTTTTCACCAAGTCTGAATCTGATTATGTTTTTGCTATGTTCACATGCTTGCAATTGTATTTTCTGATCCCTTTTGGCTTTAGGTCACTAAGGAAATTTTGTTATATGCTTATAGTAGCTTCACGCCATGCCTTTCTTTGCCATGATGTGTTCCTGTAGCATGTAGTTTTCATGCTCTAAAGATTGCTTCCTGATGATAAATTCCTGATATGCTGTTAATTTCACTGTCTGAAACCAGTAATCTTTTGCACTTTTGCCATGCTTGTTTGAACCTGTTAATGGATGAATTAGCCGTAGCTCGGTGTTCATCTTTTGTCAAGCATCATAAGTGGATCCATGCCATGTATTTTTTTGTCATGTTTGAGTGCTTTTGCACATTTAACATGATGCATTTAGATGGCTACTTGCTGTTTATCGCAGACCGGTGCCATATTTGTTTTGCTTGCCATTTCCAAACTGTGCATCCGATTCCGGTGATCTTTATATCGATTTCAACTGAAATCACCTCACCTTTCCAGTGGCACTCTTGTACTTCCAAGTTGAGGCCAGATTAAATCATTCCTTTACAAATCTTGCATATGCATCACATACCGCATCCCGCATATCATACCATGTTTGCATCATGTTGCTTTAGCATTGCACGGGGTTGATTGTGCTCCTTTTGCTTGTTGTTCTTGTTTGGGTAGATCCGGGAGACGAGTTCGTGAACGAGGAGCCCGTTCAGTTCACTTACGAGGATCAAGGAAACTTTGAGCACTTTGCAGGCAAGATGACCATACCCTCGAAATCACTTCTATCTTTGCTTCCTAGATGCTCGCACTTTTGCTATGCCTATGCTACGATACCTACCACTTGCTTATCATGCCTCCTGAATTGCCATGTCAAACCTCTAACCCACCATGTCCTAGCAAACCGTTATTTAGCTATGTTACCGCTTTGCTCAGCCCCTCTTATAGCGTTGCTAGTTGCAGGTGAAGATTAGAGATCGTTCCTTGTTGGAACATGTTTATTGTTGGGATATCACAATATTATCTTTTTTATCTTAATGCACCTATATACTTGGTAAAGGGTGGAAGGCTCGGCCTTATGCCTAGTGTTTTGTTCCACTCTTGCCGCCCTAGTTTCTGTCATATCGGTGTTATGTTCCCAGATTTTGCGTTCCTTACACGGTTGGGTTATAATGGGAACCCCTTGACAGTTCGCCTTGAATAAAACTCCTCCAGCAATGCCCAACCTTGGTTTTACCATTTTCCACCTAGCCTCTTTTTCCCTTGGGTTTTCGGAGCCCAAGGGTCATCTTTATTAACCCCCCCCGGGCCAATGCTCCTCTGAGTGTTGGTCCACCTCATCAGCCGGCGGTGGCCACCAGGGGCAACTCTGGGCTGGCCTACCGGAAGTTTGGACAATCTGAGTGTACCCTGAGAACGAGATATGTGCAGCTCCTATCGGGATTTGTCGGCACATTCGGGCGGTGTTGCTGGACTTGTTTTACTAGTGTCGAGGATGTCTTGTAACCGGGATGCCGAGTCTGATCGTTTTGTCTTGGGAGAAGGAATATCCTTCGTTGATCGTGAGAGCTTGTGATGGGCTAAGTTGGGACTCCCTGCAGGGATTTGAACTTTCGATAGCCGTGCCCGTGGTTATGGGCAGATGGGAATTTGTTAATGTCCGGTTGTAGATAACATGAAACTTAACTTAATTAAAATACACCAACCGCGTGTGTAGCCGTGATGGTCTCTTCTCGGCGGAGTCCGGGAAGTGAACACAGCGTTGGAGTAATGCTTGGCGTAGGTTGTTCTAGGATCACTTCTTGATCATAGTTGTTCGTCCGTGCTTTGCCTTCTCTTCTCGCTCTCTTTTGCGAATATGTTAGCCACCATATATGCTAGTCGCTTGCTGCTGCTCCACATCATACCTTTACCTTACCTATAAGCTTAAATAGTCTTGATCGCGAGGGTGTGAGATTGCTGAGTCCCCGTGACTCACAGATTCCTTCCAAAACCAGATGCAGGCACCGATGATACCGTTCCAGATGATGCGCTTGAGCTCAAGTGGGAGTTCGATGAAGACTCTCGTCGTTACTATGTGTCTTTCCCAGATGATTAGTAGTGGTGCCCAGTTGGGGCGATCGGGGACTTTGTCGCATTTGGGGGTTGATCTTTATTTTGGTACTGTAGTCGGACCCTGAGTGTATTGGATGAACGTAATGACTTATTTATGTATTTGTGTGACGTGGCGTGTGTAAGCCAACTATGTACCTTTCCCCTTTATTTATTTACATGGGTTGTTGTGAAGATTACCTCACTTGCGACATTGCTTTCAATGCGGTTATGCCTCTAAGTCGTGCTTCGACACGTAGGAGATATGGCCGCATCGAGGGCGTTACACTTTTGCACCGACCGAGTTTCTTTTCTTGGCTATGTTGTTACTCCACAGGGAATTGAAGTTGATAAAGACAAGATTGAAGCTACTGAGAGTTGGCCGCAGCCCAAAACGGTCACACAAGTGAGGAGTTTCCTTGGCCTCGCTGGTTTCTATACGCGTTTTGTGAGAGATTTCAGCACCATTGCTGCACCTCTCAACGAGCTTACAAAGAAGGATGTGCCTTTTGTTTGGGGTACCGCATAGGAAGAAGCCTTCACGATATTGAAAGATAAGTTGACACATGCTCCTTTACTCCAACTTCCTGATTTTAATAAGACTTTTGAGCTTGAATGTGATGCTAGTGGAATTGGATTAGGAGGTGTGTTATTACAAGATGGCAAACCTGTTGCATACTTTTCAGAAAATTGAGTGGGCCTAGTCTGAACTATTCTACTTATGATAAAGAATTATATGCTCTTGTTCGGACCTTAGAAACATGGCAACACTATTTATGGCCCAAGGAATTTGTTATACATTTTGATCATGAATCTTTGAAACACATTAAAAGTCAAGCAAAACTGAACCATAGACATGCTAAATGGGTACAATTCATTGAGACTTTACCTTATGTCATTAAACACAAGAATGGTAAAGAAAATGTTATTGCTGATGCATTGTCGCGTCATTATACTATGATTTCACAACTTGACTTTAAAATATTTGGTTTGAGACCATCAAAGATCAATATGTGCATGATGCTGAATTTAAAGATGTATTGCAGAATTGTAAGGAAGGGATAACTTGGAAGAAGTTCGTTCTTAACGATGGTTTGTCTTTCGTGCTAACAAGCTATGCATTCCAGCTAGCTCTGTTCGTCTTTTGTTGTTGCAGGAGGCGCATGGAGGAGGATTAATGTGACACTTTGGCGTCAAGAAGATGGAGGATAAACTTGCTACACATTTCTTTTGGCCGAAGATGAGACGGGATGTTCAGCGTTTTGTTGCTCGTTGCACTACATGTCAAAAAGCTAAGTCACGACTCAATCCTCATGGTTTATATATGCCTTTGCCTATACCTAGTGTTTCTTGGGAGGATATATATGGACTTTGTCTTAGGTTTACCTCGAACAAAGAAGGGGAGGGATAGCATATTTGTTGTCATGGATAGGTTCTCGAAAATGGCACACTTTATACCATGTCATAAAAGCGATGATGCTGTTAATGTTGCTGATTTGTTCTTTCGTGAAATTATTCGCTTGCTTGGTTTCCCAAATACTATTGTTTCAGATCGTGATACTAAATTTCTTAGCCACTTTTGGAGATGTTTATGGGCTAAGTTGCGGACTAAACTGCTTTTTAGTACTACTTGTTGAGGGAGTCCTGGACTAAGGGGTCCTCGGGTGTCCCGCCTGTTATCTAGTGGGCCGGACTAATGGGCTGTGAAGACATGAAGGCCTGAGACTATACCTAAGTTCGGATTGGACTCTCCTTGGCGTGGAAGGCAAGCTTGGCGACCGACTATGATGATTCCTTCTTATGTAACCGACTCTATGTAAACCCTAGATCCCCTCAGTGTCTATATAAACCGGAGGGGATAGTCCGGAAAGGATATATTCATTACCATAGTCATATAGGCTACGCTTCTTCGCTTTAGCCATCACGATCTCGTGGTAGATCAACTCCTGTAACACCCATATTCATCAATACCAATCAAGCAGGACGTAGTGTATTACCTCCATTGAGAGGGCCTGAACCTGGGTAAACATTGTGTCCCCTGTCTCCTGTTACCATCGATCCTAGACGCATAGATCGGGACCCCCTACCCGAGATCTTCCGGTTTTGACACCGACATTGGTGCTTTCATTGAGAGTTCCACTGTGCCATCGACAAAAGGCTCGATGGCTCGCCTTGTCCTTAAAGACAGCATCACCCATGGAGGAGCTCTGGCCCTGGGACAAACCCTCCGGTTGGGCGGCTTTACTATGATCGCCCGTTCGGCCGTTGAGCCAACGATGACCTCTCGGGCCATCGACAACCCCCATCGCATCAACTCCGAGCACTCCAAGCAGAGCTTTCGTCTTTGAACGAACTCCTAGATCGCATCGCCGCTTTGGGAATAGCCACAGACTACGACCGGATTGGGCTTAAAACTGATCAAGGAGAAATCGAGACCCTACCGTTCACCCACCCGATTGCGGTAGTCGTGGAGAAGGACGACTTGTTTTCTCCTATACTGAAGACGGACTATGTCCGGATCGCCGACCAAGAGAAGCCGGTACCCACCCGCAAAAGGATGCGACCAGCCTTCCGATCATAGCATCGGACGACAGTCCTAAACAATCAGAAGGTATTCTGGAACCTGGACTGTTAAGCCGGGAAGATCATCAAACTCCGGATAATCGGTCGGGTTGGGGTTCAGATTTAATTCCACCCACCCACCCGGATTTAGACAGTCTCATGAGCATAAAACAGCAGTCTCAGGAAATAGTCCACCACTTATGGGTTAGATTCCTCCTTGTCAAGGACAAGGGAAAAGATTGCTGTGACGAAGACGCAATATTAGCGTTTTGCAACAATAGCGCGGACGGAGGAATCCTCAACGCCATCAATCGCCACCGCATACTGAAATTCGCTGACTTAGCAACCATCGTACAAAAATACAGCGTGATGGAGAGCACCTGGAAAACTCAGGTAGCTCGCTGGGAACTGCCAGTCTCAATTCAACTCCCCCTATAGGCGAAAAGGGCGCACCCTCGCGGCACGCCCAGTCCAACAGTCAAGAAACACAAAACCACTATGCGGCATGACACCGTTCTGACCGGGTGGCTCGATGGCGCATGCAAAATACATACAACACCAGATACCGTGGCAACCCACAACCTTAGAGCATGTTGGATACTTCCAAAAGCGGCAAGGATATCCTTATCAAGGACGACTCAGAATGGTATCCCCAAGTGGACGATAACTCAAGAGTATTGACGGTCTTTGAGACATTCGCTTCAAATAACAAGCGCAAAAGGGCGCTCCACGAGCTCGCCGAAGTCTGCCAAATTGCTATGATAAACCCCTAGAACGACACAGCTATAACATTCAATGTCGGCGATGAACCAAAGTATAGAACAGTGCGAGCGCAGCTGCGTTAGTCCTCAGTCCCATCGTGGACGGGTTTCGACTTACCAAGGTCCTCATGGACAGCGGCAACAAACTAAACCTCATTTATGAGGACCAACTCCATCAAATGGAAATAGACAGAGCCGCATCATGCAAAGAAACACAAACTTTCGAGGAATTATTCCTAGTCGGGAGGCGCGGTGCGCGGGCAAAATCACACTTGACATAGTATTCGGCACGCCGGAGAACTACCGGACCGAAGAAATAACTTTCCAAGTGGCCCCTTTCAGGAGCGGATATCACGCCCTGTTAGGGCGGGATGCTTTTACACGCTTTCAGGCCATACCCTATTACGGGTATATGACGCTCAAGATGCCTGGACCGAATGGTATAATCACTCTCGTCAGTGATCCGGACATAGCACTCCGTGCCGAAAACAAAACCACATCCCTGGCCCTGGAGGAGCTATTCGAAGCGCTCACAGCCGAAGAATTAACTGCACTACACTCCACGGTGGACAGGGACGACGTAATCCTCGACAAAGGCCCTAAATCCACATCTTTTAAACCAGCAGAGGAAATAGTCAAATTCCAGGTCCACCCAACAGACCCCAAGAAGAAAGCATCTATCGGAGCTCAACTGAACCCAACAGTTGACACCGCACTACGAGAATGCTTGCGCGAAAACTGGGACATGTTCGCTTGGCACCCTTTCTATATGCCAGGGATCCCACGCGAGCTGGCTGAACATAGCCTCAATATATTAAAGGGGTTCAAACCGGTCAAACAATCACTGCGGTGATTTTCCAAACCTAAGTGACAACCAATGGGGGAAGAGCTGGCCAAACTCATCGAGGCCGGATTCATTAGAGAAATCAAACACCCGGACTAGTTGGCAAACCTGGTGATGGTACCAAAGAAGGACAAATCATGGCGCCTATGCGTCGATTTCAAAGTTCTCCATAAGGCTTGCCCTAAGGATCCCTTCCCCCTCCCCCGCATTGATCAAATAATCGATCCCACTACAGGACACGACTCATTGTGTTTCCTTGATGCATATTCCAGATACCATCAAATCAAAATGAAGGAGTCCGATCAAGCCGCAACAACATTTATCACCCCAGACGGGCCATTCTGCTTCAACACCATGCCCTTTGGGCTCAAGAATGGAGGCGCCACGTACCAACGCATGATTCGAACATGCCTGGAGAAACAGATCGGCAAAACAGTAGAAGCTTACGTCGATGACGTCGTCATCAAAACCAGGCATGTCGAGACACTAATAGATGACTTACGTCTTACATTTGACAACCTCCGGGCATATGACATTAAAATGAACCCGGAAAGTGTGTCCTCGGCGTCCCCGCTGGAAAACTAGTGGGCTTCATCGTCTCCAATAGAGGAATCAAAGCAAACCCAGCCAAAATCCGAGCTCTGTGACAACTGGCTAGGCCAATAAATCTTAAGCAAGTGCAAAAGCTTGCGGGCTGCGTGGCAGCTCTATGACGCTTTATCTCCAAATTGGGAGAAAAGGCACTACCACTCTATCACCTTCTATGGCGAACCGACCACTTCGAGTGGACAGACGTGGCAACAGCCGGATTGGAGGAAAGAAAAACCCTTCTTGCGAGCAAACCAATACTGGCCGCACCAAACGCCGACGAACCGATGTTATTATACATATCAGCAACACACCAGGTAGTGAGCGCCGTACTCGTCGTCGAACGAGAACAGGACGGACATAAATTCCCGCTTCAAAAGCCAGTATACTACGTATCCACTATCCTTACACCATGCAAATCCCGGTACCCTCATTATCAAAAAATAGCATATGCGGTCTTCATGGCATCCCGAAAGCTCCATCACTACTTCCAGGAGTGTTCGATCACGGTGGCCTTCGAAGTACCCCTCAATGACATCATAAAAAACTGCGATGCTACAGGCTAGATTGCCAAATGGGCCATCGAACTCCACTACTAGGAAAAGGGCTTCTGAGAGTAGCTAGATATTTTGAACAGCCACCTACCACACTCACTTTCCCCACTTCATTCTCTCCACCTCCTCCTCCAAGCTTGTCTCGGCTGCCTCCTCCTCCTCACCTCATTTGCACCATAGATTCACGCAAATTAAGTGGTTAAATTGCCTTTTTTTGATAGGTAAGTAAGGGGAAAGCTTTCTTTATGTTGTAGATCTACTTTTTTCTCCCTCCACAACGTGCACATGCACTTTTTATGGCCTAGATCTAAGTATGTTTGTAGTGTTGCATATGTTTGTGTTTGTGGGTACCGGTATTTGAAATACGATAGTTGCCAATATTTTTCCGGAATGTTGATTCATTTCCGTTTCGGCGAGAATTTGGTACTATGCATTCTTTTTGGTCCTATTTTTAGGCAACGTCATGCCAAATTATTTTTGGTTCTAAAATATCGTTTTGCTCTACCCCGCAGGCGACCATGGTACGCACGATGGCCGAAGGCATCATGAATAGGTTTTTGAGCTCCGCGAAGGCCGAGATGCTTCAAAAGAATGAGATGAAGAGCTGTACAGAGATAAGATGTCTGTGTCGAAGATGCAAGCTGAAGAGCCTTATGGACCCGGATTCTGTACGGGTGCAGGACCACCTGCTCTTGCATGGTTTCATGGATGGCTATCGGTGGCAAGGTGATGAAGATGACTATGAAGTCATTCATGGGGGCCGGGCAAGAAATGAGGAAGGGCAGCAAGACAACCGCGGCGAGGGCGGGCGAGAAGACGAAGAATCTCCAGGACATGATCGCGAAGTAGATGCAGTACACAGTCATCATGTAGAAGATGTCGGACATGATAATGAGGAAGATGCCGGAGCAGACGAAGGGCATGATTATGAAGATGAAGATGCCGGAGCAGACAATGATGGACCATCGATGGGCTGGGTGCAGGACCCTCGTATTCAAGAGCTGCTTCTCAAGCAGACAGATAATGCAAGAGCTGCCGCCCGAGAGAAAGCCAAGCTGGATCAACTGGAGATAGACGCAGTTACTCCATTGTATGAAGGATGCATGCCCAAGGACACCTGCCTGAAAGTGACGCTCATGGCTCTGGAGATGAAGGTAAAACACAAAATGACTGACGCATGCTTCGACGAGAACATGTCATTCTGGCACGAACGTCTTCCCAAGGGGAACAAGTGCCCGACCAGTTTCGAGGAGGCGAAGAAAATCGTGTGTCCTCTGGATTTATCGCACGTGAAATACCATGTGTTCATGAACAATTGCATCATTTGTCGGGACGAGCACGCGGAGTCTACCACATGTCCGGTGTGCGGCGTCACTCGATACAAGAAGAGGAAGAAAGCTCCTCGAAAAGTGGTGTGGTACTTTCCGATCACTCCTCGTTTGCAACTGTATTTCGCGAAACCTAAGCTAGCAAAGCTCCTGCGTTGGCACTCGGATAGGGAGGAGAAGAAGCGAGAAGATGACGGAAATGATTCGGAGATAAATAAAAAAGACAAGATGCTGAGTCACCCTAAGGATGCGAGCCAGTGGCAAGCATTGAACATCGAACACCCAGAATTTGGGGACGATCCAAGGAGCACCGATGGAGTCAATCCGTTTGGCAGCCAAAGAAGCACAGATAGCACCTGGCCTGTGTTTGTGTGGATCTACAACCTTCCCCCCTGGTTGTCCATGAAGAGGAAGTACATTCACAGGAGTATGCTAATTGAAGGTCAGAAACAACCAGGGAACGAGATCAATCTATATCTGGGGCTTCTGAAAGAGGAGCTAGACACGCTGTGGAAAATGCCAGCCAATACGTGGGACGTTGCAAAGAAATAATATTTCCCTATGAGAGCCACACTGCTCACGATGGTGCACGACTATCCTGGTTACGGATATGTCGCGGGGCAGGTGGTCCACTGATTTTCTGGATGCATCAGGTGCATGGATGACACAATGTATCGCTAGCTAGATAGAGATCTCGGGTGTTCGAAAACCGTGTTCATGGGACATCGAAGGTGGCTTTGCGACGATGACTCATGGAGAAAACTCAAGGATCTGTTCGATGGTGAAACCAAACCCCGAAGACGTCCGCGTACGAGGATCAGCGAGGAAATAGACGAGCTATTGAAAAATTGGAAAGATTGCCCACTGCCGGGGAAGAAGCAAAAGGCGCCAGATCCGGGAAAGAAGCGAAAGTCGCCAGAGCCACTGCTGAAGGTATGGAAAACGAGGTCTGTTTTCTGGGACTTGCCGTACTGGAAGATCCTCCGTGTGCCTCACAGCCTTGATGCCATGCATATCACGAAGAACGTGTGCGAGAGTCTACTTGGTACCCTGCTCAACATGCTAGAGAGGACCAAAGATGGGCCGAAAGAAAGGGCAGACTTGAAATCAATGGGCATCAGGGAGGAGCTTCACGCTAATGATGATGATGATGAGGCGAAGCAGGACACGGAAAGTCGTCGCAAAGGCAAAAAGGCCAAGATGATCAGAAATGACTACCCTCACGCGTGCTTCACTCTAAGTCAGGAGGAGATCGAGCAATTTTTCACCTGCCTCATGGGAGTAAAACTTCCTTACGGTTACGCGGGGAAGATAAGCAGATACCTAGACTTAGCGAAGCAGAAGTTCAGCGGGATGAAGTCTCATGACTTTCACGTGCTGATGATGCAGATACTTCCAGTTGCAATCTGTGGGATCATGGACGCGCACGTCCGTGAAACGCTATTTGGCCTATGCAACTTTTTCGACGTCATATCTCGAAAGTCGGTTGGGGTGAGGCAACTCAGAAGGCTACAGGAAGAGATCATGGTGATACTATGCGAGATTGAGATGTACTTCCCGCCCGCATTCTTCAATGTTATGGTGCATCTGCTGGTCCATATGTGGAGGATATCATCCAACTCGGGCCCATGTTCCTGCACAACATAATGCCATTCAAAAGGATAGACGGTGTCATCAAAGGATACATTCGCAACATGTCACATCGAGAGGGAAGCATAGCCAGGGGCTTTCTGACCGGAGAGTGCATCTCCTACTGCACGAATTATCTAGGCATCGAGAACTCCGTTGGTCTGCCCTCAACAGGCACCTCGGCAGGCTCGCTGGATGGGGTCACCGCGATGGTCGCCGTGAAATGCATGTCGACTTCGAGGGTCGACTCGCCGACTTTGAAAGAGCAAACCTAGTCGTGCTACAACACATAGACGTGGTCGATCATTGGGTGGTAGATCACAAAACCTTTATTGAGAAGACGTACAATGACTGAGGCCAACAGAGGACCGATGGAGATATAATCAAAGAGCACAACTCATGTTTCACGCGTTGGTTCAAGGAGAAGCTTCTGTCATACCCTTTGCATGAGGATTCTTCCGCGGAAGAAAAACTCATATTTGCCATGTCACAGGGCGTCGAGCACAACCTGATGACCTATGAGGCGTACGATATTAACGGCTACATATTATACACCGAGGACAAGGACATGAAGAACGATGGTTATCAGAACTCCGGGGTAACGATGGAATCCTACACCGGTAATGACAAGGACAGATACTACGGAAGAATTGAGGAGATCTGGGAGCTAAGCTACGCTGGAGAGAAGGTCCCGATGTTCCGTGTCAGATGGGCCAAGAGCGCCCTAAAAGAAGACCGGTATTTCACCACCATGGTTATACCCGAAGCCAAATCCAAGACCGCGGGCGCAAACATCACCGCGAAAAATAAGCCATGGGTACTGGCCTCCCAAGTGGACTGATGCTTCTTCATTACCGATCCGTTAAAGCCCAGTCGTGTTGTCGTGAGGAGAGGCAAAAGGAAGATCATCGGAATGGATGGAGTCGCCAATGAGCAAGACTTCGACAAGTACGGCGACCCGAAGATGGAACATGACGACGACGATGAAGTGTCATACACCACAAGAAGAAGTAGGAACACCCTACCTAAAGGACGTCCGTTCAACAGAAGAACTCCATTTGCGAAAAAGAAGGGCAAGAAGATTGTGAAAAGATAGCTAGCTAAGATCGATTGTATTTAAATTGTAGTCTTCATTTCTCGATTGTATTTCGACATATTGAAATGATATTTCTTCTGTTCTAGTCCTCATGAATATTTATTTACGTTTATTCTGGTATACCAATTTTTACTTATGTTTATTCTGGTATTGAATTTCTAACTCACAAAAAGTATTGAATTTGTTAATATTTTTTGAACTCATGAATATTTTAAATTTCATGGGCACGTTTTGAATTCATGAATATGTTCTCAAATTTGATTGATATTTTTTCATATTCATAAATGTTTTACCAATTCACAAATGAATGCACTTAAAAATCCAAAAAAAAATTTGATGATATTTTTTCAAATATTTTCAAATAACAAATTTGATGATATTTTTTCATATTCATAAATATTTTCAAATAACAAATTTGATGATATTTTTTCACATTCATAAATGTTTTCAAATTTGATTGTCATTTTCTAAAACATTATTAGATGCAACTAAAAATAATAATAAAAAAGTTAGTAAAGGCGCACCAGGAGAAGGTGCGCCATTGCTATCGATGTACTTATGGCGCACCCTTAGGAGGTGCGCCATTGCTATCGATGTACTTATGGCGCACTCCTAGGAGGTGTGCCATTGCTAACCTTCCCCTCTGTCCCTCCATCGCCAGATCCCCCTCGCCCCCCACGCTAGATCCCCCTCCATCTCGCTATCCCCCTCACCAGATCGCCCCCCCCCCCGCCACCGACGACCCCCCGCACCCGACGACCCCCGCGCCCGCTCCGCTGCCAGAGTCGCCGCCGGAACACTAGGAGGAGGAGGCCCGCGTCCACCAGGAGAGGAGGCCCGAGCACTTCTTCTTCCTCCGACCGACCCCATCTCGCCGTTGCCACTGCTTCTCCGGTCCATCCCCACGGCAACCGAGGTGTCCACAAGCCCCGTGGTGAGCTCCTCCCTCGCCCCCTTTCCCCCTTCGATTTAGATGTCGTAGGACGCCGACTCCATCGTGCCTGAACCCTGCTTACACGTACATGTGTGCGGTTGTTTCCGCTTGTCCTACTGCTGCTGCGCATCATACGGCCTCGCCACGCGCCGGGCTTCCTTCTGCTGCCCCATCCCGCGGCACGCGCGCCGCGCCCTGATATGTCTCTAACGTATCTATAATTCTTGATTGCTCCATGCTATGTTATATACTATTTTGGGCAATATTGGGCTTTATTATCCACTTTTATATTATTTTTGGGACTAACCTATCAACCGGAGGCCCAGCCCAGAATTGTTGTTTTTTGCCTATTTCAGTGTTTCGACGAAAAGGAATATCAAACAGAGTCGAAACAGAACGAAATCAACTGGAGAAGTTATTTTTGGAAGGAAAGCTACCGGATGGACTTGGACCCCACGTGAGGAGCCAAGGGAGGTGCTCACGAGGGTGGGGGGCGCCCCCCCTAGGGCGCGCCCCCTGCCTCATGGGGCCCCCGAAGCTCCACTGATGTACTTCCTGCACCCATATATACTCACGTACCCTAAGACTTCCAGAACAGACAATAGATCGGGAGTTCTACCGCCAGAAGCCTCCGTAGCCACCGAAAAACAATCTAGACCCGTTCCGGCACCCTGCCAGAGGGGGCAATCCCTCTCCGGTGGCCATCTTCATCATCCCGGTGCTCTCCATGACGAGGAGGGAGTAGTTCTCCCTCGGGGCTGAGGGTATGTACCAGTAGCTATGTGTTTGATCTCTCTCTCTCTCTCTTGTTCTTGATTTGGCACGATCTTGATGTATCGCGAGCTTTGCTATTATAGTTGGATCTTATGATGTTTCTCCCCCCTCTACTCTCTTGTAATGAATTGAGTTTCCCCGTTGAAGTTATCTTATCAGATTGAGTCTTTAAAGATTTGACAACACTTGATGTATGTCTTGCCATGGATATCTGTGGTGACGATGGGATATCACGTGATTCACTTGATGTATGTTTTGGTGATCAACTTGCGGGTTCCGCCCATGAACCTATGCATAGGGGTTGGCACACGTTTTCATCGTGATTCTCCGGTATCTTTGAGGTTCTATGTGTTGGTTGAATAGATGAATCTGAGATTGTGTGATGCATATCGTATAATCATACCCACGGATACTTGAGGTGACATTGGAGTATCTAGGTGACATTGGGGTTTTGGTTGATTTCTGTCTTAAGGTGTTATTCTAGTACGAAATCTAGGGCTGTTTGTGACACTTATAGGAATAGCCCAATGGATTGATTGGAAAGAATAACTTTGAGGTGGTTTCGTACCCTACCATAATCTCTTCGTTCGTTCTCCGCTATTAGTGACTTTGGAGTGACTCTTTGTTGCATGTTGAGGGATAGTTATGTGATCCAATTATGTTATTATTGTTGAGGTAACTTACACTAGCGGAAGTATGAACCCTAGGCCTTATTTCCTATCATTGCAATACCGTTTATGCTCATTTTTTTCATTGGTTACCTTGCTGTTTTTATAATTTCAGATTACAAAAACTATTATCTACTATCCATATACCACTTGTATCACCATATCTTCGCCGAACTAGTGCACCTATACAATTTACCATTGTATTGGTGTGTTGGGGACACAAGAGACTCTTTGTTATTTGGTTGCAGGGTTGCTTGCGAGAGACCATCTTCATCCTACGCCTCGTAAGGATTGATAAACCATAGGTAATCCACTTGAGGGAAATTTTCTACTGTCCTACAAACCTCTGCACTTGGAGGCCCAACAAAGTCTACAAGAAGAAGGTTGTGTAGTAGACATCAAGCTCTTTTCTGGCTAAAAATGGGGAAAGGAGTTTGTCTCATACGCTTCTCCTTTTTAATATCTTTCGTGAGTATGATGGAAAGGATAATTGTGCTCAACTACTAGAAGAAGAAATCTATAAAATGTTTGGAATTAAATATTTGAATGATGAGCATGATTGCAATGCTGTTAGTATGAATTCCTTGAATATCTATGATGCTAATGATATGCAAAGCCACAAGCTTGGGAAGCTATGTTTGATGAAGATGATATTTTTAGTCCCCCATGTTTTGATGTGCAAGTTTATTATGATGAAAGCATGCATCCTATCTATGATGATTATTGTGATGACACGTATTCTTTAAAGAATAATAATAACAATGAAACTTGTCATCTTGATTTCAATTTTCAATCCCATGATAGTTACTTTGTTGAGTTTGCTCCCACTACTATTAATGAGAAGAATTTTGCTTGTGTGGAGAGTAATAAAATTCCTATGCTTATAGATCATGAAAAGAATGCTTTAGGTGTTGGTTATACTGTTGAATTCATTCATGATGCTACTGAAAATAATTATGAGGGAGGAACATATGCTTGTAGAAATTGCAATAATATCAAGTTTCCTCTCTATGTGCTTAAAGTTTCGAAGTTATGCTTGTTTTGCCTTCCTATGCTAGTTGATTATTGTTCCCATAAGTTGTTTGATCACAAAATCCCTATGAATAGGAATAGGGTTAGACTTAAATTTTCTAGTCATATTCTTCATGATTCTCTCTTTATGTTACAATTCTTATCATTTATGTGAGCATCATTGAAGTCATCATGCCTATCTAGGGGCGTTAAACGATAGCGCTTGTTGGGAGGCAACCCAATATTATTTTTGTTCCTTGCTTTTTGCTCCTGTTTAGTAATAAATAATTCATCTAGCCTCTGCTAAGATATTGTTTTATGCTTTTAATTAGTGTTTGTGCCAAGTAGAACCTTTGGGAAGACTTTGGGAAAGTCTTGTTGATCATGCTGTAAAAAACAGAAACTTTAGCGCTCATGAGAATTGCTGCCATTTTTATTTGGAGAGTGATATTTAGTTAATTCTTTTTGCAGATGATTAATAGATAAATTCCTCAGGTCCAGAAATTTGTTTGAGAATTTTATGAGTTCCAGAAGTATAAGTTTGATCCAGATTACTACAGACTGTTCTGTTTTTGACAGATTCTATTTTTCGTGTGTTGTTTGCTTATTTTGATGAATCTATGGCTAGTAAAAGAGTTTATAAACCATAGAGAAGTTGGAATACATTATGTTTAACACCAATATAAATAAAGAATGAGTTCATTACAGTACCTTCAAGTAGGGTTTTCCCAGTCACGACGTTGTAAAACGACGGCCAGTGAATTGTAATACGACTCACTATAGGGCGAATTCGAGCTCGGTACCCGGGGATCCTCTAGAGTCGACCTGCAGGCATGCAAGCTTTGGTATGCCCAAGGCACCCCAAGGTAATATTCAAGGACAACCAAGAGCCTAAGCTTGGGGATGCCCCGGAAGGCATCCCCTCTTTCGTCTTCGTTCATCGGTAACTTTACTTGGAGCTATATTTTTATTCACCACATGATATGTGTTTTGCTTGGAGCATCAATTTATTTTGCAAAGATTTGCTTTCTGTTATTTAGAACAATGTTTTTCATCTTTTATTTCAATAAAAGTGGCATTGATAGCCTTTACTATGCCTATGTTACAAGTATACATGTTGTTGTTTGAAAACAGAAAGTTTACCGCAGTTGCAATAATTCCCTACAAAAGTCAGAATGTGATAAAATGTTGAAACCTTTTGCATATTAAGCTCTAATAAATTTAAATTTACTACAGTGGGAATTTTCTTTCATAATTTTTGGAGTTAGGGAAGTATGGATGTTGTGGCATTCTTTACAGACTATCCTGTTTAGGCAGATTGCTGTTATGTTTGCATTGTTTGCATATGTTTGCTTCTTTAATGTTTTATTTTAGGATAGGACTATTAAATATGCAGAGGCATTTAGTATGCAATGTTCAATAATAATTTTAGTGATTTGCTACAGTAGAGTATGATAAGGTTTTTGCAATGGTTTATACTAACGTATCTCATGAGTCCTTGTTGAGTTTTGCGTGGATGAAGCTTTTGAGATTTAGGGAGACCGTGATATGAGAGGAATTAAGGAGACACAAAAGCTCATGCTTGGGGATGCCCAAGTCACCCCAAGATAATATTTCAAGAAGTCTCAAGCATCTAAGCTTGGGGATGCCCCGGTTGGCATCCCACCTTTCTTCTTCAACAACTATTGGTTAGTTTCAGTTGATCCTAAGTTTTTGCTTCTTCACATGATGTTTGCCATTCTTACAATGTCATTTTATTTTGCTTTACTTGCTGTTTGAATATAATACCAAGATATGAAATTATTAAATGTTAGAGAGTCTTCACATTGTTGCATAATTATTCGACTACTCATTGATCTTCACTTATATCTTTCGGAGTAGTTTGTCATTTGCTCTAGTGCTTCACTTATATATTTTAGAGCACGGTGGTGGATTTGTTTTATAGAAACTATTGATCTCTCAAGCTTCACTTAAATTATTTTGGGAGTCTTAATAGCATGGTAATTTGCTTAAAATCCTAATATGCTTGGTATGCAAGATTAATAATAAAACTTTCTTATGAGTGTGTTGAATACTAAGAAAAGTTTGATGCTTGATGATTGTTTTGAGATATGGAGGTAATAATATCAAAGTCATGCTAGTTGAGTTGTTGTGAAATTGGGAAATACTTGTGTTGAAGTTTGCAAGTCCCGTAGCATGCACGTATGGTAAACGTTATGCAACAAATTTGAAACATGAGGTGTTATTTGATTGTCTTCCTTATGAGTGGCGGTCGGGGACGAGCGATGGTCTTTTCCTACCAATCTATCCCCCAAGGAGCATGCGCGTTGTACCGAGGTTTTTGATGACTTGTAGATTTTTGCAATAAGTATGTGAGTTCTTTTGACTAATGTTGAGTCCCTGGATTATAGCACTCTCACCCTTCCATCCTTGCTAGATTCTTCGGTACCGTGCATTGCCCTTTCTCACATTGAGAGTTGGCGCAAACTTCACCGGTGCATCCAAACCCTGGGATATGATACGCTCTTTCACACATAAACCTCCTTATATCTTCCTCAAAACAGCCACCATACCTACCTATTATGGCATTTCCATAGCCATTCCGAGATATATCGCCATGCAACTTTCCATCATTCCGTTCATCATGACACATTCATCATTCTCATATTGCTTAGCATGATCATGTAGTTGACATAGTATTTGTGGCAAAGCCACCGTTCATAATTCTTTCATACATGTCACTCTTGGTTCATTACATATCCCGGTACACCACCTAAGGCATTCATATAGAGTCATCTTTGTTCAAGTATCGAGTTGTAATCATTGAGTTGTAAAAAAATAGAAGTGTGATGATCATCATTATTAGAGCATTGTCCCAAGTGAGGAATAAAAAAAGAGAAAGAAATGGCATAAAAAAGACAAGGCCCAAAAAAGAGAAAGGCCATAAAAAAGAGAAGGCCCAAAAAATGAGAGAAAAAGAGAGAAGGGACAATGTTACTATCCTTTTACCACACTTGTGCTTCAAAGTAGCACCATGATCTTCATAGTAGAGAGTCTCTTGTTTTGTCACTTTCATATACTAGTGGGAATTTTTCATTATAGAACTTGGCTTGTATATTCCAAAAATGGGCCTCCTCAAGTGCCCTAGGTCTTCGTGAGCAAGCAAGTTGCATGCACACCCACTTAGTTTCTTTTGTTGAGCTTCATACATTTATAGCTCTAGAGCATCCGTTGCATGGCAATCCCTACTCCTTGCATTAACATCAATCAGTGGGACTTTCTCCTTTTTGATTAGCCCATTGATTAGCCTCGTTGATGTGAGACTTTCTCCTTTTTGTCTTCTCCACATAACCCCCTCATTATTCTATTCCACCCATAGTGCTATGTCCATGGCTCGCGCTCACATATTGCATGAAAGTTAATAGGTTTGAGATTACTAAAGTATGAAACAATTGCTTGGCTTGTCATCAAGGTTGTGCATGATGAGATCATTCTTGTGTGACGAAAATGAAACATGACTAAACTATATGATTTTGTAGGGATGAACTTTCTTTGGCCATGTTATTTTGAGAAGACATAATTGCTTAGTTAGTATGGCTGAAGTATTATCATTTTTATGTCAATATGAACTTTTGTCTTGAATCTTTCAGATCTGAATATTCATACCACAATTAAGAAGAACTACATTGAAATTATGCCAAGTAGCACTCCGCATCAAAAATTCTATTTTTTATCATTTACCTACTCGAGGACGAGCAGGAATTAAACTTGGGGATGCTTGATACGTCTCGAATGTATCTATAATTTTTGATTGCTCCATGCTATGTTATCTACTGTTTTGGGCAATATTAGGCTTTATTATCCACTTTTATATTATTTTTGGGACTAACCTATTAACCGGAGGCCCAGCCCAGAATTGTTGTTTTTTGCCTATTTCAGTGTTTCGAAGAAAAGGAATATCAAACGCAGTCAAAACGGAACGAAATCAACTGGCAAAGTTATTTTTGGAACGACAGCTACCGGATGGACTTGGACCCCACGTCAGGAGCCAAGGGAGGTGCTCACGAGGGTGGGGGGCGCCCACCGTAGGGTGCGCCCCCTGCCTCGTGGGGCCCCCGAAGCTCCACCGACGTACCTCCTGCACCCATATATACTCACGTACCCTAAGACTTCCAGAACAGATAATAGATCGGGAGTTCCGCCGCCAGAAGCCTTCGTAGCC
Source organism: Triticum urartu (assembly GCF_003073215.2). Taxonomy (NCBI): domain Eukaryota; kingdom Viridiplantae; phylum Streptophyta; class Magnoliopsida; order Poales; family Poaceae; genus Triticum; species Triticum urartu. Next base: position 374,541,867 of record NC_053028.1, on the reverse strand, counting down.
ACCGAAAACCAATCTAGACCCGTTCCGGCACCCTACCGGAGGGGGCAATCCCTCTCCGGTGGCCATCTTCATCATCCCGGTGCTCTCCATGACGAGGAGGGAGTAGTTCTCCCTCGGGGCTAAGGGTATGTACCAGTAGCTATGTGTTTGATCTCTCTCTCTCTCTCTCGTGTTCTTGATTTGGCACGATCTTGATGTATCGCTAGCTTTGCTATTATAGTTGGATCTTATGATGTTTCTCCCCCCTCTCCTCTCTTGTAATGAATTGAGTTTCCCCTTTGAAGTTACCTTATCGGATTGAGTCTTTAAAAATTTGAGAACACTTGATGTATGTCTTGCGGTGGATATCTGTGGTGACAATGGGATATCACGTGATTCACTTGATGTATGTTTTGGTGATCAACTTGCGGGTTCCGCCCATGAACCTATGCATAGGGCTTGGCACATGTTTTCGTCGTGATTCTCCGGTAGAAACTTTGGGGCACTCTTTGAGGTTCTATGTGTTGGTTGAATAGATAAATCTGAGATTGTGTGATGCATATCATATAATCATACCCATGGATACTTGAGGTGACATTGGAGTATCTAGGTGACATTAGGGTTTTGGTTGATTTCTGTCTTAAGGTGTTATTCTAGTACGAACTCTAGGGATGTTTGTGACACTTATAGGAATAGTCCAACGGATTGATTGGAAAGAATAACTTTGAGGTGGTTTCGTACCCTACCATAATCTCTTCGTTCGTTCTCCGCTATTAGTGACCTTGGAGTGACTCGTTGTTGCATGTTGAGGGATACTTATGTGATCCAATTATGTTATTATTGTTGAGGGAACTTACACTAGCGAAAGTATGAACCCTAGGCCTTATTTCCTATCATTGCAATACCGTTTATGCTCATTTTTATCATTAGTTACCTTGCCGTGTTTATAATTTCAGATTACAAAAACTATTATCTACTATCCATATACCACTTGTATCACCATCTCTTCGCCAAACTAGTGCACCTATACAATTTACCATTGTATTGGGTGTGTTGGGGACACAAGAGACTCTTTGTTATTTGGTTGCAGGGTTGCTTGCGAGAGACCATCTTCAACCTATGCCTCGTACGGATTGATAAACCTTAGGTCATCCACTTGAGGGAAATTTTCTACTGTCCTACAAACCTCTGCACTTGGAGGCCCAACAAAGTCTACAAGAAGAAGGTTGTGTAGTAGACATCACGCCCGACCGCGCCTCTGAAGTCCCTGGCCACGAGCCCCGCCTCACCTGGCCAGTAGCCCTTTACCCATGCCCGCCTTCCCCTAACCCCCAGGCCATCCCCTGCTCGCGTTTGCCGCCCTCTGCCTCACGTCCACCAGGAGAGGAGACCCGAGCACTTCTTCTTCATCCGACCGACCCCATCCAAGGATCTGCATTGTTTCATCAAATTTGGTTAGATGTTAGATTAGTGCTGTTGTGTTCAACTTTTGGTTTGGTGCTGCCATGTTGGTCGATCTGTGCCCCTGTCAAATCTTTTCTGATTATCCATGTGTTGGATGCAAAGGTTGACTAATTCTGCTACCATGCGTGAGGTTTTTTGCTGCCATGTTGAAGCATTAATTGCTGGTTCAGTCCAAGCATCTACATTGTTTCATCATGTTAACACAACCGATTAATTGTATCTTGCCAATTGGGTCATGATATGCATGAAAAAGAAAATTGGTGGGCTAGGAATTCCTGACCTTAGTTGGATCTTGGGTCAGGAGGTATGTGCATGGAGATGATAAACTATGGGAATTATGATAGAAACAACGGTCCTTCCATTTTTCCTAGTTCTTCTGTTGACCCCTCCATTTTCTAGATAGGAGACAATTAAGTTTGGATATAGGTGCGTGTAGCTGGAGATGCAACTAAGGGGGCGTTTGTTTACAACGATCCTTTTGCTTGAAGCATTCAACTACATTTGGATCGACATACACGTGTGGCATCATAGTTTGACAATTCTAGTTATTCTTCTTTTAGCACACTCTATATATGCCCAGATGACTACTAGCAAATGATTTTAGTATCCGGTAGTGTTATCATGCATGTAGATTTTTGCCGATTGATTTTCTTTGACATGGTTGTTGGAGTGGATTCTTTTCCTGGTGCTGATCCAAGGAGAAGCGATGTTTTTGTTTACATCATATTGGATCATGTTTGTTGGACTTAGTTATGTGGACAGTTATATGTCGATGTTACTGAGCAACTAATTCAGCTGGGGGGCATGTTCCTAGCTAGCATAGTTGTTAGAGCTTCCCTTTCCAGTGAGCTTCACCAGCCACACATATATCTAATCTGATGTTCTAAACTAGCATACCTGGTATGCAGAACCCAGCAAACTGTTTGGTATAGTTTAACCTACAAGTTGCCTTCTCTGTTTCTCTGGCTGTGAGGGGGTAGCATGACCGGAAGCACCAGCGCTCTTTTCCTAGGCATTCGAGTAGGCGGTGCTGCTGATGCGATCTTCCATCATATTCCGTTGTTATGATCATCCAGCTATCCTTGAAGAACCACTTTCCTGCTTGTCTGTAAAGTGGTTGTTGGAGTCTAGAACACTTAAATAGTTAGTCAAATGAATTGCTTGCTTGCTACTTATTTTAGCTATTGTTTTTATTCAAAAATTATTGGAGTTTATAACATATATATTGCTGGCATCTATTTCAAATGTTCTGTAGCATTAAGGCTACATAGCATGCCATTTTTGTGCCTTGTATTAATTGCTTTCCCTACATGTTTGCAGGTTTAAGTGAAAAAAGAGGAAGAAAGGAGAATCAGGGTAGGGTTTCATGGCTAGAAGATATATTGCCGGGTTTTGTCTCCGACCATCGTGTCATGATGATCTTGGGGGGTTTTGTCTCCGATCATCGTGTCGTGATGATATTGTGGGGTGTTGTGGGGTTGCAGCGGGGCGGGGGTGGGATAATGATTTTGCAGGTACCCCAAGAGGCCCTTGAGTTTGCCGGAATGTCGATTAACTTCCGTTCCGGCAAATTCGGGTACCCATATGTCCTATTTTCAGCAAAGGTCATGCTGAAATTTTCCGTGAATTTTAGCATGACTTTGCTAAAAATAGGACATATGGGGTACTTGCGACTAATGCATGGGCCGGAGTATCTTAGTACTTAATTAAGTAGGATCAACTGTTTTTTGTCCATCACTCGATGTTTATAGATCTTGGTCTTAGAGGTAGCACCAGTATTTGCCTACATGATATTTTTTGCTTCTTTTAATTGTCAAGATCTTTTACAGTCCTCAGAATTCAATATGTATCAACTAATTTGATCTAAGCATGAATTTGGTTCAGATATGACTATCCTGATTGATAAGCATTGTCTTTCATCTTCTAGCTATTTTCATGGTAGAAGTAGTGAGGTAGGGCTAATTGATGGGCAGCCATGCCCGTTTGCCCACACTCGGACATAATGTTTCCTGTTTTGTGAACTTTTCAGTTCTGATGCTTTCTAGTTTTCATAACTTTATGTTCCAGGCACTTTTAGAAACTACAACTTACAATATTGGAAAATTACAGGATTTTTTAAACTTCAAAAAAACTTTACAAATTGAATTTCTTAAAATTTTGAAATTTCTAATTTTGTGAACTTTTAATTTTGTGGAACCTACAACAAAAAACTAAAAAATCCTACATGGGTGTGTGCCCCGCCAGGAAAATGAGAGGAGATGATAGAGAAGGGGTAAAACCACATGTGTGCCTCTCACCCACCGCGTCTTAATAGAGAAGCCCACCTCCTCCCAACAGATGATCAATTTTTAGCCCTTGGATTCTCAGCCCTTGGATTTTCAGCCCTTGGATTAGTTTAGTATTTTTTCACACACTCAGACACCCTTGCTTGCCATGTGTGTGAGAGAGATAGTGAGAGGAGACAAGAAGAAGGGGGTTAGGAAGGGACTTGGACCTAAGAAACAACACACTAACAGGTTCCATCCCAAAACACCTAGGCAATATCACAAACATCTCTCAATTGTTCCTTGACAATAACCAACTTTTTGGCGACATTCCTCGAGAATTAGGTTATTTCGTCAACTTAGAGATCTTGTTCCTTGACAATAACCAACTTTTTGACCAAACTTTTTTCCTATCTAGAGCGAAACATGGCCCACAACGATGAGGCCGGCAGTTCGGGCAAGCAATTCTGGGAGATGTCCCAGGAGATGGAGGAAGAACCTCACCGCTATGAGGATGCCGGAGAAGACACCAATCCCGACTACACAACCCCTAGTGGCGTCGGGGATGACACCACTGATGGTGCCGCCGAGGATGCCACCACTGATGATGGCAGCGCACGCACAGATGGCAGACAACTAAAGAGGCAACGGAAGTACCGGCACCCGAACGTGCTCGGCGCCGTCAAGGAGGAATTTACTGAAGTGTCCTCCAGTGGGCAGCCAACGACGCCCAAATAATTAGTCAAGGGTTATGCGGGACAGCTCGGGTGCATTCTCCAGAGCACCGTCTCGATCAACACCGAGAACCTAAGGCATCGTGACCGAGGGAATTTGTGCAACCTCCTCTTCACGAAGCTACATGAACGATACAAGTTCCCCGGTGACTTCGCAAACACACGCCTCTCAGGGAATAAAGTGAACAGTGCCGCCCTCACAAAGATGATCACGGCCCTGGCTACTTGGAGAGCCGTGGTGAAGAGAAGGATTGAAAATGGTGATAGTTATGAGAAGATCAAGGAGATAAATCCTTCGATCAACAAAGCTGACTACCTGGAGTTCAAGATCAAGTGTGAGAGCAACGCAACCGCCGAATCAAGTCAATGGGGGAACGATATGCGGGACTTGCACTTAGGGGTCCACAAACTCGGTCCCGGCGGTTACAGAGTGGCGGAACCTATATGGGACGAGGACACGGAGCATGCCGAGCAAGTCCTACCTCCCCTCTTCGATAAATATCGTGACAAGCAGACCAAGAACTATGTCAGGGCCCAGTACAAGATTGACCCAGTAACCAAGGAGCTTACCACGGATCCGAAGACCAAGGCGCTTGAGCTTGTTTTGGTAAGGAATACACCCCCGCGTAATTAGCTCCATATGGTTGCATTCTAATTAATGAAGCCAATTTTCTAAATGGTTCACGTTCCTTCCGCAGGAAACTGAAAGCAGTAGGGTGGGGTCGTCTCAGAGCTCCCCTTGGGACACCACTTTAAATAGGGTGTTGAACGTAATGAAACACAAGGATAAGCTCAGTAAGCCGACGTCAGTTGGTCATGTGGCCGGCAAAGGCTTGTCCACGAAATGGTCGGAATACTATACCGCTGGGCGAAAGGAGATAAAGACCAGCTCGGAAAGCCAGGAGCGCGAGGTTCAAGAACTCAAGGCACAAGTGGCGCGGATTCCAGAGATAGTCGAACAGCAAGTGCGAGACTAACTTGGAGCGACGATCACCGCCATTATGCCTACCTTGCTTGAGGGGCTGCATGCGTGGATTGCGGGCAGCCAATAGGGGCCGCCCCCGACTCCCAGCTTCACGGGCAGCAACTCGCACAACATGCCGGCGGAGGCGGCATTGGTGTCTCCGGCGTCGACGCCGGCATTGGAACTTAATGCACCTGGGTGTGGGAAGAATACACCGGCTAGCACCTTGGCAGCAAGCGGCCCCTCCGTCACTTGCACGCCCGCCGTTGGTGGTGCCTCGACATTAGGTGAGCTTGACACCATCATGGTAACTAAGCCTCTCGGCCGATGACTTCATCTCCTTCCCTTTGACTGGGCATCCCTGACGCCCTACATGTTTTCGCAGGGCACCACCGATGTTCCATGCACTCTCCTGCACTTCGTGGACAGTGAGTTGTTCGATGTCGCAAGGCCAGAATCGTTCAACCGGACAACCGCCTGTTCCACGGTAATCCAATGCCACCCAACGTGTATAAGGTTCAACAGGTTCGGGTACTCCGAGGCTGCAATGACTTGTTACCTCCATATCGACCCCCTGGGGCCGACGAAGATGATCTGATGACCCTCAGCGCCTGCATAAGCTGGCTTATGCTTTGGACAAAGAGCCAGATTCGTTTGGGGGTGGGGGACACCACCCCACAGACAACACCACCAGTCGTGCCGGCCCCAAGCCATGGCAAGACCGCTGCAACGCTACCGCCGTCAGCTAATCCAGACATGCATATGGCACAGGATCCGGACGACAATGGCGATACATTTACCAGGGTCGATAAGTACTTCAACGAACATGGGTATGGTGACGAATTCTTGGGGCGTCCTTCTCAAGAACCCAACCCTGCAAAAGACGATCGCGATCTAGCTGGTACTGCGGAGAAACCCAATTGCAACAGGCGTCGTCTGGCGTTCAGTTCTTAGGAGAAGCCTCCAGCTGCCGCCTTCACCAAGCCTTAGATAGCCGAGGTGCAAAATATTATCAGCCCCAACACACTCAAGAAGGTGGTCTCTGAGCAGAACTCGATCCCATTAAAGCATAAGAAGAAGGGATGGAAAAGAAAGAATAACAAGGGTGTGAGCTAGCCGGCACCGAGTACGATCCGTGGCCAGGATGGGCCACCTTCACCTCAGGATATCTCGAGGAGGGTGCATGTGCCGTGTAGGCCGATGCTACCGACTGATCTGCTCAATGCTGCAACCGGTGCTATGCGGAGTCTGCATGACAGTGTTCTTTCTTTGGAGAAGCGGCCTCTCTCCGAGAATGATGTGGCATACCCGGTTTTCGTGGCCAAGGTGCCAGAGGGCAAGGGCTTTGTCGATAACGCCATCGGGGGTATGATCATCCTGCGGTTTGAAGACATCTTCGCTATGTTTAACCTTCATCCGCTGCACTACACCTTCATTCAGCTATTTTCGCTAAGTATGGAGATGTGGATCATTAGAGACAAGACCCTAGACATCGTGATAGTCGACCCATTCTACATGCGTGCCAAGATCTTGGGAAGCGTTGGGGACCGGCAAGTCGCGAGTTCATACCTCGTAAGCGTCATTCTGGCGAACCTAGATAAGGATAACTTCCTCGTGCCTTACTTTGCCGAGTAAGTCATCCCCTCACCGCCCCGTAACATATGATTTCTTAGATTTCGATCGTTCTTTTTTTCTAACATTCTGTGTTTTGTGCAGTGACACACGTTGCACACTCATCCTCTTAAGCACGAACTATTCCATGGCCATGTATTTCGACTCGGACCATTAGTCGAATAAAGACTACACAAATATCAAGAAAGTTCTTGATGATGTTCTCCCCGGCTACGCCAAATCTGGAGGCACCTTCAGGAGGCCAATTTTTAGGTACGGCAAGCATGTGTTCACCCACGTAACGACGTTCCCTTGCGTCAAGCAGCCGCCTGGTGGTCAGAAGGATGCTTACTACGCCCTCCATCACATGTGGGCGATCGTACGGGACCATAATCACCTTCTGCTACCAAATAGTCTCAAAGATTGGTCTGCACGCTTGTTGGCAATCCAGGACGCGGACCTCAGACAAGAATTCTTTCGCATCCAGTCGGAGTTTGCGGAAATAATCCATCAAGATGTCCTTCATACCTTGGGGCAGTTCTACCTCAGATATCAACCGTCCAACAGTGAAATAGAAACAATGCTACAAATGCAGGCTGACAACAATCGTGATTTCATGACCATCACGAAAGATGGCGGCTTCATCCACGCTCTGGTCCCTGAGTCAAGTCGAAAGTAGTGATGCTATGTAGTTATGAAATATCAATTAGCTCATGTTGTAATTAAACTTTAATGAACTTGTATGTATCTTTGGTTTGGACAATCATTCAACTTATATGAAATTGATACTATTTATTAGTAGGACCATGAATCGTGCTATTAATGTGTTGCTTTTCTCTTCCGATCCTTTTGTTGCATACTTATATATTGCTTATGTATTGTCTGTGAATTGCTACTAACGTTTTGTTTGTCTAGTGCATAGAGATGTCATCGTATGTCGTGTACAAGGGTAAGGTTCCCTGAGTCTACGACGACTGGGAGGAGTGTCGGAGACAGATTCACCGTTTCAGCGGTAACAGTTACAAAGGGACACCACTAGGGCGGAGGCGGAAGATAGATACGTGCGCTATCTAGCGGGAGAGAGGAGGGAGCGGAGGAGGAACCGGATGAAGACCAGTTTCATCGCGATGATGCTTATCGTGATGACCGCAACTCTCTTCTATGTGATGGTAGTTTAGATGATCGATATCGACTTGTAATGTGAAGACAAACTCGCTACTCGCGGTCTCAAGACTTGTAATGTTCTAACTTTGTTTGGTATTTTGAATTCAGAGACTAATATGATGAATTGTATTCGGAGACTAATCTTCTATTGTATTCGATAAATCTACTGTTTATATTTTGTGTTGTCTATATTCTATGCAGTAATATATTTTGTAACCTGTGCAAATATCTGAAAAGGAAAAAAATTCCTAATATCCATACTAGTGGCGCACCATACTGCACTTTAGTGGCGCACTGCAATAAACACACTAGTGGCGCATTATCTAGAAGTGCGCCACTAGTAACCCAGAGTACAAGGTAAATATGGCCCCCTGGGAGGCATAGTAATGGCGCACCAGGGGACATATTAATGGCGCACTGCTAGGTGCGACACTATTGTCTGGTATACTAATGGCGCACCAGGGATGCGCCATTAGTACTTGTTACTAGTGGCGTGATGATAGTGGCACACCTATAGTGTGCCATTAAAGGCCAAAACAGGTGCGCCACTAATTAGCCTTTTCCTAGTAGTGCTCCTCCCATTCAATATTACATATAAACCACGTCGAGCCATCAAGTCCCAAGTACTGGCCGACTTCGTCGGCGAATGGACAGAGGCCGAACTTCCTGAAGAGTACGGCACATACTCCAATTGGGTCATGTACTTTGACGGCTCCAAAATGCTGGCAGGATTAGGAGCGGGGGTCATGTTAACGTCCCCTATGAGAGACATCGTCGAGTACGTTCTCCAAACACTATACACAGACTCCAATAATGCAGCCGAATACGAGGCCTTATTACATGGTCTCCGGATGGCTGTCTCCATGGGCATACAACGCCTAGAGGTACGTGGGGACTCGAACCTCGCAATATCTCAAATAAACAGAGATTTCGACGCTAAAGATCCAAACATGGCAGCATATCATAACGAAGTCATCAAAATGGTGGACCGGTTTGAAGGACTCGAGTTCCATCATGTGGCCCGAGAAAGTAATCAAGCGGCGGACGTTCTTTCTCGTATCGGCGCTAAGCGCGAACCCGTCCCACCTAACATTTTCCTGGAAAGGCTCCTTATGTCATCCGTGGTGTGGCAGGGGGAAAACGGCAATACAAGTCCGGAATCAAACATAATCCAAGATCCCAGAAGCACCGACGTTATCGGGGGCTCAGCCATCAAAATAACACCATCGGTGCATGTCATCATGGCAGTCATTGCCCCATGGACCGAACCCTTCCTGGCCTACCTAAACAGGAGAGAGCTTCCCGAGGACCAGAATGAGGCCTGTTGCATTGTCCGGCGTTCAAAAGCCTACAAAGGAAGGTAAGTAATACCTTGTGCAAGTATATAGAGAAGATGTGGTTGCAAAAAATGACAGGATCAACGTGCTATTATAGGGGCCACGACCGAGGTGGCAACCCTTAAGAAAGCACTGTCCGAGGCCGAAAACAGAGCGGCCGCGGAGCGCACAGAGAGAGGGAAGCAGGAGGCGCGGGTGGAGGAGGTGCAGAAAGAGCTCTAGGCTCTCGTGAAAAACACGAGAGTTTTCAAAGACGCAAGCGTCCGAGCTTGCGGCATCCCTCAAAAGCGTGAAGTCTGCCAAGGCCAAAGCCCAGAAAGCCCTCCAAGAAATTGAAGCGATGAAGAAGATAGCGGTGGGTAAGGCATTCATTATGCAAAGCAAGCACGTGAAAGTGAATTACTTGTTACTTACTCGAGTCCGGAGCTCTCAAGGAGCATTCGCAGATTTTCCCCGCAGTGTTTCTGATTCCGCCGCCTACTACCGAACCGAGGAGGGGAGCTCGACGGAGAAGGTGTTCTGGTCTCAGTATGCTGAGGCCGGACACCTGGTGCCTTTGAGCGACCAGCTGAAGCAAATGATCGAGCTCCACAAGGTGGCCGAACAGGCCATAAAGAGCCTCGTAGTTCGGCTTTAGCCTAGAGAGGCTCTGCCTGGGAGCTACTTCGGGCTGGTGAGGCGGCTGGTGGATGCCTGTCCACGGCTTGAAGTAATCAAGCGCTTCGTCTGCATCGAAGGTGCTCGTAGGGCGCTTGCCCGTGCTAATGTGCACTGGGGCAAGATGGATGCGGAGAAGCTGGTGAAGGACGGGCCGCCGCTGGGAAAGGAGCATCGCATCCCGGAAGCGTATTATGAGGGCGTCCTGAAGGGTGCCCGCCTTATAACGGATGAATGCTCCAAAGATGTAATTTTTGAGTAAACTCGCATTTGTGATCCTGTACGCTGAAAACTTGTTCATATGTGCTAAGCAACGCTTTTGAATTTAAAATATTACCTTCTGTGCGGCCGTTTATCAAATTTGAGAGATGGCGAGTCGTCGGCTTCTGCCCCCATGCCACGAGTGCTAGGGTGTTCGGGATAAACATGAGCGCTCTTTTTCCCATTCTTGGGTCCTTCGAGGGAGGCGCTCAACACAACGAACAAGGAAATCGGACTATAATGCTTGAGCACTCTCACTTAGCCATAGAATTCTATAATTTTAAATTTCGGCGAAGCCCCTAGTGTTCGGAAGACCGAGTTCGGGGCGCTATCCACGCCTAGGCTGGACAAAGCCGACTCCTCACTCTAAGCAGCATAAGTCTTTAGGGACTCGAAAACCTCTCGAATAGCGACCAGCTCTCGCCTCCTCATGACTGTCAGTTTTAGCTTTCTCTACTGAGGTGCTTAGTCCAGCTCAACTGGGGCACAATCACAGTAGTTCTCCTAGTGCTACCTTAGCCGATATAACGGAACGTAAGGTACCAAAACATAGGAGCCGAGCAAACCCAACTATTGACCCAAGACATGATTCGGAGCCGATGCATATAATGCTATAAGTTCGGGGTGCCGCACTTGTGAAAGTGATCGGACTTCTCACACCGTATTGTGGGGTACTTAAGCCCCTGGCGTATTGGCCGTACCAAAGTGTACGGGTGCAACATGTCATTAATGAACATATATTCATAAAAAAGAGTAATGCCATAATAGACGGAAGCTATGCATTGTTTATTTAAAAAAGCTGTGATCAAAGCAGAACGATACCAATAGTGCGATAAGCAAACAATGGGACTATTTAACGTGTCCTTTCCAGGGGCGAGCTGCGGAATGGCATGTGAAACAGGTATACTACTCGTTATAGAGACCACCTTAGAGTTCCATAGTGCGGCGTAGCTTTCTGCTTCCCTGGTTGTATCGTTTGTGCGGTAATTGTATTGCCGGACAAGCCTTCCAAAGAATGGAGTCTTGAAAATAAGAGAAAATTAAGAAATCGGCAGCCCCTAGTGCGATTTAAGCCGCATTTCGGGCGTGCCGTGATGGTGCCCCTCCCCCTTTGCCCATGGTATTTCCAGAGCATAGTTATGTACACGCAACACTGGTTTCGCAAGTTCACGAGGGCTGGGGTTGGGGCCGCATTGCTAGGCTTGCTCGGAACATGCTAGGCGGTCTTGTTGTAGGTTACTCTGAGCGTGCTTGACGGTGTCCAGACGTTTAATGGCCGGACTGGATAATTGCCTTGAGAGGCTGCTTTGTACTTCCGCTGTGATAGCCGCCGCATGCTCCTCCGTTCGGAGAGAGCGTTCGATGTTTCCGTTGACCGTGATGACTCCTCGAGGGCCTGGCATCTTGAGCTTGAGGTATGCGTAGTGTGGCACCGCATTGAACTTAGCAAATTCGGTTCGCCCGAGTAGTGCGTGATAGCCACTGCGGAACGGGACTATGTCGAAGATTAACTCCTCGCTTCGGAAATTATCCGGAGATCCGAAGACCACTTCAAGTGTAACTGAGCCTGTACAGTTGGCCTCTACACCTGGTATGACGTCTTTAAAGGTCGTTTTAGTGGGTTTAATCCTCGAGGGATCGATGCCCATTTTCCACACTGTATCTTGGTAAAGTAGGTTCAGGCTGCTGCCGCCGTCCATAAGGACTCTAGTGAGGTGAAATCCGTCAATAATTGGGTCTAGAACCAATGCGGCGAATCCTCCATGACGGATGCTAGTGGGGTGGTCCCTTTGATCAAAAGTGATCGGGCAAGAAGACCATGGGTTGAACTTTGGGGCGACTGGCTCCATCGCGTATACGTCCCTTAGCGCACGCTTCCGCTCCCTCTTGGGGACGTGGGTTGCGTATATCATGTTCACCATCCGCACTTGTGGGGGAAAACCTTTCTGTCCACTGTTGTTCGGCGGCCGGGGCTCCTCCTCATCATCGCTATGCAGCCCCTTGTCTCTGCTTTCGGCATTTAACTTGCCTGCCTGCTTGAACACCCAACAATCCTTGTTGGTGTGATTGGCTGGTTTTTCGGGGGTGCCATGTATCTGGCATGAGCGGTCGAGTATTCGGTCCAAAGTGGACGGGCCCGAAGTATTTCTTTTGAATGGCTTTTTCCGCTGACCGGGTTTAGAGCCTCTAAATCCGGCATTAACTCTCGTATCCTCAGCATTGTCGCCGTTAATGCGGCGCTTTTGCTTGTTGCGGCGCGACCTGCCACTACTGTCCTTGGTATCCGAATTACCAGGGCTCTTGGTCATGTTATTTCTGCGAGCTAGCCAGCTGTCTTCTCCCGCGCAAAAGGGGGTCATAAGTGTCGTGAGGGCTGCCATAGATTTGGGATTTTCCTGTCCTTGGTGCCGTGCAAGCCACTCATCGCGGATGTTATGCTTGAAGGCTGCTAGGGCCTCTGCGTCCGGACAGTCGATGATTTGATTATTCTTGGTTAGGAACCATGTCCAGAATTGTCTAGCCGATTCCTCTGGCTGCTGAATTATGTGGCTTAGGTCATCGGCGTCTGGTGGTCGCACATAAGTGCCTGGGAAATTGTTGAGGAATGCGGCTTCCAGGTCCTCCCAACAACCAATTGATTCTGCTGGCAAGCTGTTAAGCCAATGCCGACCTGGTCCTTTAAGCTTGAGTGGGAGGTATTTGATGGCGTGTAGGTCATCACCGCAGGCCATGTGGATATGAAGGAGATAGTCCTCGATCCATACCGCAGGATCTGTTGTGCCATCGTATGATTCGATGTTCACGGGTTTGAAACACTCGGGGATTTGATGATCCATTACTTCATCTGTGAAGCATAGTGGGTGTGCGGCGCCTCTGTATTGGGCTATATCATGACGCAGCTCAAACGAGCTTTGTCTACTGTGTTCGGCCCGGCCGGATTTACTGTATCCGGCGTGATGAGTACTGTCTCGTGCCGTGGGGTGCCCACGTGATCCCTATATCGATCTTGTTTGCCTTGCCTTGTCCTCCAATATATCTCGCAGGTCTGGCACATTTTCCCATGCCTTGGTATTTTTAAGCGGCGCCGGGGTGTGGCTTGAGTGGAGGGCCAAGAGGCCTCTTTGTCGCGGCCATGGGGTGGCCGGTCGGCCGCATCATGCACTGGTGATGTAGGTTTAGGTGCTTCCTCCATTAATTGGGGTAGCAACCTGTGCTTTGGGTAGCTCTTGGAGGGGCGTTCGAGTTCATACTCTTCGGCCGCAAGGACTTCAGTCCATCTGTCGGCTAGCAAATCATGATCAGCTCTAAGTTGTTCTTGTTTTTTCTTTAGGCCGCTCGCCGTGGCCATAAGCTTGCATTTGAAACGCTCTTGTTCGACGGGATCCTCCGGCACGACAAATTCGTCGTCGTCGAGGCTTGCCTCATCTTCGGAGGGAGGCATATAATTATCGTCCTCGACCTCTCTGTCTGCCGCTCTCTCATGAGGGCTGGCTTCTCTATCCTCCTATGCTGAATCTTACTGGACGTGGTTGTCTTCGGCGCTGTCCGGGGTGTTATTATCTCCCATGCTGGAATCACCGTTTTTGCTTTGGCGGGATTTAGAGCGGCGCCGCTGACGCTGGCGCTTAGGCTGCTTCTTGGAGGGGTCATCCTCCGCTGTTCCATCACCATTGCCTGTTTTTGGGGTGTCCACCATGTATATATCATACGACGAGGTGGCTTTCCAGTGCCCTATAGGCGCTGGTTCTTGATCGTCTCCTGCATCGGCGTCCATACCGTCGATGTCTTCGGAGTCGAAGTCGAGCATGTCGGTTAAGTCATCGACAGTGGCTACAAAGTGGGTGGTGGGTGGGCTTTGAATTTCTTCATCATCCGCATCCCAACCTTGCTGACCATAGTCCAGCCAGGGCTCTCCTGATAAAGAGAGAGACTTTAGTGAATTCAGAATATCACCGAAGAGCGAGTGCAGAAAGATGTCCGCGGCGGTGAACTCCATGATCGGCGCCCAATCAGGTTCGATCGGTAGGGGCGTAGAGGGCTCGGAGTCAGGAGAGGAGTCCGGCTCCTTGGAGTCACGGGCTTCACGGAGGATAGGGCTGGTGTTCGGCTCGATCGCCGTAGAGATTGCAGCCCCCTAGGCGGTGTCTAACCACCCATCCTCGATTGGTGTGATCGGCTCCGAGCTAGGGGTCGGAGCGGACACAGGTGCGGCCTCCAGGGCACTGTTTGGCGGCAGAGCTAGATCATGCCCATCATGACAGTGCGGCGTGCTCGGCTATGGCTCGAATCCGTCGAATATCAAGTCTCCGCGGATGTCGGCCGTGTAGTTCAAACTTCCAAATCTGACCTGATGGCCAGGGGCGTAGCTTTCGATCTGCTCCAGATGACCAAGCGAATTGGCCCGTAGTGCAAAACCACCGAATACGAAGATCTGTCCGGGGAGAAAAGTCTCACCCTGGATCGCATCGCTGTTGATGATCGGAGGGGCCATCGGGCCTAAAAGTGACGACACAGAGGAACTCTCAATGAAAGCACCAATGTCGGTGTCAAAACCGGCGGATCTCGGGTAGGGGGTCCCGAACTGTGCGTCTAGGCCGGATGGTAACAGGAGGCAGGTGACACGATGTTTTACCCAGGTTCGGGCCCTCTTTATGGAGGTAAAACCCTACGTCCTGCTTGATTAATATTGATGATATGGGTAGTACAAGAGTAGATCTACCACGAGATCAGAGAGGCTAAACCCTAGAAGCTAGCCTATGGTATGATTGTTGTTTGTCCTACAGACTAAGACCCTCCGGTTTATATAGACACCGGAGAGGGCTAGGGTTACACAGAGTCGGTTACGATGGTAGGAGATCTACATATCCGTATCGCCAAGCTTGCCTTCCACGCCAAGGAAAGTCCCTTCCGGACACGGGACAAAGTCTTCAATCTTTTATCTTCATAGTCCAGGAGTCCGGCCGAAGGTATAGTCCGACTATCCGGACACCCCCTAATCAGGGACTCCCTCAGTCCTTTTAAGGTGTTAGAGAAAATAAATGATAATGCATATAAACTTGAGCTGCCTGCAGATTTTGGGGTTAGTCCCACTTTTAACATTGTAGATTTGAAGCCTTACTTGGCTGAGGAAGAAGAACTTTCATCGAGGACGACTTCATTTCAAGAAGGGGAGGATGATGAGGACATCAATACCATTGTTACACCCACAGCCCCTACTGCTATACATACTGGACCAATTACTAGAGCTCGCGCACGCCAATTGAATTATCAGGTACTTTCGTTTGTTGGTAACGATTCTAATGTTCATGAGAATATGATGCTGCCTGAATTGGATACATTTGTTTTGCTTACAAATGAAAGGCCTAGCTTGGACAAGAAAGATGAACCTTGGAGCAAGTTCAAGCATGGAGATGATGGCATGCGCAAGGGGATCAAGAACAGAGTTACAAGTGATGATTTCAGGACTTTGAAGCCACCATAAGGAGTGCATGAAGCCTTGGATGAAATATACAAGATGCCACTTCATAAATTTTGTCCAGAGCATATTCTAGGTGCTATGTCACCTTATTATTGGGAAAGGCCCATGTATTTTTGAAATACTTTAGTATAGGCTGTTTTTAGAGTCCGTATGTGTGGGGAAACAAGAGTTAGGGTTGGTTTCGGACCCCTCCTCCAAGGGCCACTAAACCCCCCCTTCTTCCTCCATATATACAGCCCTTAGGGCGTCGTTTAGACTTCGGGTTTTGTTTAGATTAAAAGTTTGCCATAGCTGCAACTTCGCGTACTTCGTTCGTGTCCAACAACCAGACCAAGACGTCACATAACCCCACCTTCATTAATAAAGCTTTCCTCTTTTATTCGTAATATGTAGATTGCAATCTCAGTTTCTTGCTTGTTCTTCGTTTGCTCGCAGGAAATAGACCCTCGTGGTCAGGTTGATCATGCTCCGGTGTGGTCAATAACCCTCGGAAGTTGGTTTAGCGATTGCTAAGGCGCGACGTCTTCACACGTTCGTAGTCGGATCGTCAAAGTGGACTCCCACAGAAAATGATATCTATCTCATCGAAACATCGGGACACCTTAGCCTCTATCACAGATTCATCGCCGCCACCAGTCCGAGTTCCACCAGATTCATCTCTGCCACCAATCCTAGTCCGAGTCCAGTATTTTGTTACTCTATTTTGGATTTCCAGATCAGGCGATACTCCGAGTCGTGACAGAGTAGGACTCCCGAACTTTCGTGCTACCCGCAATAGAAAAATAGTTCCAGTTTAAAAAAACTAAGTCTGGAAAATTCTGGCTAGGCAGTTTTTAGACCATTTGTAGACTTTTTTGAAAAAAAATTGTTGCGGCACAAAAAAATAGGAGAAAAGTGC
This sequence comes from Triticum urartu, assembly GCF_003073215.2. Taxonomy (NCBI): domain Eukaryota; kingdom Viridiplantae; phylum Streptophyta; class Magnoliopsida; order Poales; family Poaceae; genus Triticum; species Triticum urartu. Next base: position 374,525,055 of record NC_053028.1, on the reverse strand, counting down.
AAAAAAAAGAAAAAAAGAGAGAAAAAATTCAGAGTGTGCTCCTCCCTTGTTTACGTGCAGCGTCGTTATTTTGTTAGGGTTCTAGGCTCGCATCTCTAGCACGGTCTAGCCTAGGACCAACACAGTACCGCCGTTGAGCGTTTATTCAACTTTGCATCTCTGAATTGATTATTGCTGACCCTTTTTGTTACCATATTATAAGACGTCCTAGCTCCACATACATCTACGTTGTGCGTTTGACTTTCCCTGGTAATCGCTCTATCCAAGCTTTGAGAGTTTTGACTACGACTTTTGCCGATCACCGCCTGCTGCTGGGTAAGAACTGGTAAGAATTTGAGATTTTCTTGACGGATTTGTGACACCCACCACCACCTCTTGTTAGTAGTCTATAGGATCATAATGTTGTGTGTTTCTATTGCTGCTAACCATGGCAGGGTCACAAACCGATGAGACTGACTGGGAGAACATGACGAATAAGGAGTTGCATGATAAATTTTAGCAAATGATGAGTGGACAGGTGCAAGATGTGCTAAACAGATTTGAGGAGGCCATGGAGAAGATAGATGGCATGGAGAAGATGTTCGAAACAAAGCTCGATAACAAGTTTAATGAATTGCTCACGCGTCTTCCGCCACCACCACCGGCTGCACCTAACGCACCTGTACAACAACAACAACAACGTTGCCTTCGAAATTAAGTTGGACGAGCACAGCGCGTTCCCATTGACCCTGGGCAAAATTCTGGTCCCTCTATTGATGCTTCTGTAGCTCCTGCTGCTACTGCAGAGGTGGAGGACCATTACGAGGATGAGGTTGATCAAAATCAGATCTATGTGCAACCACCAGCACCACCACTAGCACCACCAGGTCGTCCTCAGGTATATCATCGCAATGGGAGGGCTGCACCACCACCTGAGGTACGAGATCATGACCTTTTTCCTAAACTGAAGTTGAATATTCCACCATTTGAGGGTAGATATGTTCCTGATATATATCTTACTTGGGAGTTAGAAACTGAAGAACATTTTAGATGTTTACAATATCCCGAGGAGAGACGTGTTCCTGCCGCTGTTTGTGCTTTCACTAGTTTTGCATGTGTATGGTGGTCTGAACATTGTAGATTATATCCTATTCTGGCTACTTGGGCTACTTTCAAAACTTCTATGCGTACTCGTTGAGTTCCACCATATTATCAACGGGAATTACTGCAAAAATTGCAGCGTTTAAGACAAGGAAAAAATCATGTAGAAGAATATTATCAGGAATTACAAACTGGCATGATTAGATGTGGTATTATTGAGGAGAATGAAGCTATGATTGCACGTTTTATGGGTGGATTAAATAGAGAGATTCAGACCATTCTAGAGTATAAGGAGTATACTAATATCACTCGTTTATTCCATCTTGCTTGTAAAGCTGAACATGAAGTGCAGGATCGACAGGCATTGGCGCGAACTAACTTTTCTGCAGGTCGATCTTCATCATGGACACCACGTGCATCCTCTACTTCCACTGCACCTGCACCTCCATCAGGTTCCACCTCCAGCCGTGATACAAGAAAGCAGGCACAACCACCACTATCTGCCAAGAGCACACCTGCCAGGCCTGCGCAGAGCTCTTCTTCTTCCATGGCATCAGCAGGGCACACAAGTGATATTATTTGTCGTCGTTGTAAGGGAAGAGTACATTTTGTGAGAGAATGCAAATCTATGCGTGTGATGATTGCTACTGAGGATGGTGGGTATGAGTCCTCTAGTGACTATGATGAGGAGACTTTGGCTCCTATTACACATGAAGAACACGGTAGAGAGGATTCTGATCATGAGATGCAATACATGGCTGCTGAAGATGCTGACAGGTATGAACGTTTAGTTGCTCAACGTCTTTTGAGTGTGCAGGTTACACAAGCTGAGCAAAATCAGAGGCATAATTTGCTCCATACAAAGGGAGTTGTGAAGGAACGTTCTGTTCATGTCATCATAAAGGGAGGGAGCTGCAACAACTTGGCTTGCATGGAGATGGTGGAGAAGCTATCTCTCACCACAAGACCACATCCATATCCTTACTACACCCAATCGTTCAACAAGAACGGTAAGGTTAAGGTAACATGTACTATTCGTGTGCATTTAGTATCTCTACATATGATGAATATGTTGATTGTGATGTGGTACCCATGCAAGCATGTTCCATATTACTTGGTAGACCATGACAATTTGATAAAAATTATGTACACCATGGTAGAAATAATCAGTATACTCTTGTTCATAAGGATAGCCATATTGCTTTGCTACATATGACTCCTGAATCCATTTTGAAATATGATATTAATAGAGCTAATAAAGCAAAGAAGGAGAAAAAATAAGAGTAAAAATCAGATTGTGGCAAAAGAATTTGAGCAACAAATGAAACCTAATAATAAACCATCTAGTGTTGCTTGCGAAATTGAATTGAAAAGTGCATGTTTACTTGCCACAAAATCTGATATTGATGAGCTAGATTTCAGCAAATCTATTTGTATGCTTTTGTGTGCAAAGAGGCATTATTTTCATTCGAGCACATGCCTTCCTCTTTGCCTCCTGCTGTCACTAACATTTTGCAGGATTTCGTTGACGTCTTTCCACAAGACGTGCCACTGGGATTACCACCTATTCGAGGGATTGAATATCAAATTGACTTAATTCCCGGTGCCCAAAAAGGATGGTACATCGCGTATGTGTGTTGATTGTAGAGGCATTAATAATATTACTATTTGTTATCGTCATCCTATTCCTAGGCTAGATGACATGCTTGATGAATTGAGTGGCTCTACAATATTCTCCAAAGTTGATTTGCGTAGTGGATACCATCAAATTCGTATGAAATTGGGAGATGAATGGAAAACAACATTTAAAACCAAGTTTGGATTGTATGAGTGGTAAGCCATGCCTTTTGGGTTAACTAATGCACCTAGTACTTTCATGAGAATAATGAACGAAGTTTTACGTGCTTTCATTGGACGATTTTTGGTTGTTTATTTTGATGATATACTTATTTATAGCAGATCTTTGGAGGAACATTTGGAACATTTACGTGTTGTTTTTTTGCTCTACATGATGCACATTTGTTTGGTAACCTTGGGAAGTGCACCGTTTGCACTGACTGAGTATCTTATCTTGGCTATGTTGTAACTCCACAGGGAATTGAAGTTGATAAAGCCAAGATTGAAGCTATTGAGAGTTGGTCGCAGCCCAAAACGGTCACACAAGTGAGGAGTTTCTTGGCCTCGCTGGATTCTATAGGCGTTTTGTTAGAGATTTCAGCACCATTGCTACACCTCTCAATGAGCTTACAAAGAAGGATGTGCCTTTTGTTTGGGGTACTGCATAGGAAGAAGCCTTCATGATATTGAAAGATAAGTTGACACATGCTCCTTTACTCGAACTTCCTGATTTTAATAAGACTTTTGAGATTGAATGTGATGCTAGTGGAATTGGATTAGGAGGTGTGTTATTACAAGATGGCAAACCTGTTGCATACTTTTCTAAAAAATTGAGTGGGCTTAGTCTGAATTATTCTACTTATGATAAAGAATTATATGCTCTTGTTCAGACTTTAGAAACATGGCAACATTATTTATGGCCCAAAGAATTTGTTATACATTCTGATCATGAATCGTTCAAACATATTAAAAGTCAAGCAAAACTGAATCATAGACATGCTAAATGGGTTGAATTCATTGAGACTTTCCCTTATGTCATTAAACACAAGAAGGGTAAAGAAAATGTTATTGTTGATGCATTATCTCGTCGCTATACTATGCTTTCACAACTTGACTTCAAAATATTTGGTTTGGACACCATCAAAGATCAATATGTGCATGACGCTGATTTTAAAGATGTAATGCAGAATTGTAAAGAAGGAAGAACGTGGAACAAGTTTGTCGTTAATGATGGATTTGTGTTCCGTGCTAACAAGCTATGCATTCCAGCTAGCTCCATTCGTGTTTTGTTGTTGCAGGAGGCGCATGGAGGAGGATTAATGGGACACTTTGGCGTGAATAAGACAGAGGACATACTTGCACCACATTTCTTTTGGCCAAAGATGAGACGGGATGTTGAGCATTTTGTTGCTTGCTGCACTACATGTCAAAAAGCTAAGTCACGACTCAATCCTTATGGTTTATATGTGCCTTTGCCTTTACCTAGTGTTCCTTGGGAGGACATATCTATGGACTTTGTTTTAGGTTTACCTCGAACAAAGAAGGGGAGGGATAGCTTATTTGTTGTCGTGGATAGATTCTCGAAAATGGCACACTTTATACCATGTCATAAAAGTGACGATGCTGTTAATGTTGCTGATTTGTTCTTTTGTGAAATTATTCGCTTGCATGGTTTGCCAAATACTATTGTTTCAGATCGTGATAATAAATTTCTTAGCCACTTTTGGAGATGTTTATGGGCTAAATTGGGGACTAAACTGCTTTTTAGTACTACTTGTCACCGCCAAATTGATGGACAAACTGAAGTAGTCAATAGAACTTTGTCTACTATGCTTAGTGTTATTTTGAAGAATAATAAGAAAATATGGGAAGAATATTTGCCTCAAATTGAATTTGCTTATAATCGTTCATTGCATTCTACTACTAAGATGTGCCCTTTTGAAATTGTGTATGGTTTCCTACCTCGTGCACCTATTGATTTGGTGCCTCTTGCATCTTCGGAGAAGGTTAATTTTGATGCTAAAGAACATGCTGAATTGATTTTAAAAATGGAAGAGTTAACTAAGGAAAACATTGAGCGTATAATGCCAAATATAAACTTGCTGGAGATAAGGGTAGAAAACATGTTGTGTTTGCACCTGGAGATCTTGTTTGGTTACATTTGCGTAAGGATGGATTTCCTAACTTGCTCAAAACAAAGCTAATGCCACGTGCTGATGGTCCTTTTAAGGTCTTAGAGAAAATAAATGATAATGCATATAAACTTGAGCTGCCTGCAGATTTTGGGGTTAGTCCCACTGAGGGAGTCCTAGATTAGGGGGTAGCATTGCCTCGTCTTCAAGTCTTCAAGTCCCCTTTTAGAGGCTTGCCTCGTCTTCAAGTCTGCAGTGGGACCAAAAATACCATAGGCTTGCCTCGTCTTCAAGTCTGGATTGAGGATTACATTCTCCATATCCATATGGCTCAAGGAGATGATCTCCACGCCATCAAGTACTTACCCCTCAAGCTCAAAGGGCCAGCTTGGCACTGGCTTAAAAGCCTCCCCGAAAACTCCATCGGAAGCTGGGAAGAGCTCGAAGACGCCTTTCGGGCAAATTTTCAAGGGACATATGTCCGACCACCGGATGCAGACGATTTAAGTCAAATAACTCAACAGCCCGGTGAGTCAGCCCGAAAGCTCTAGAACAAGTTCCTCACTAAAAAGAACCAAATTGTCGACTGTCCGGACGCCGAAGCCTTAGCAGCTTTTAAACATAGCGTCCGAGACGAATGGCTTGCCAGACACCTCGGTCAAGTAAAGTCGAGAACAATGGCAGCATTAACAAGCCTCATGACCCGCTTTTGCGCGGGCGAGGACAGCTGGTTAGCTAGATGCAGCACCAGCGACCCAAGTACATCCGAAGTCAGGGATGGAAATGGGAAATCGCGACGCAGCAAGAACAAGCGCCGGAATAAGGAAGACAGCCCGAAGGGAGCACGGTGGTAAACGCCGGATTTAGAAGCTCTCGGCCAGGCCAGCAGAAGCCGCCCTCCAAAGGCAACAGAGACGAACTGTCCAGCCTAAACAAAATTCTGGATCAAATATGTCAGATCCATAGCACCCCGGATAAACCTGGAAATCACACCCACAGAGAATGTTAGGTCTTCAAACAGTTCGGCAAGCTCAACGCCGAACACAAGGGGCAGGATACACCAACTGAAGACGAGGGTGAGACTCGCAACCACAGCACAGGGGAACATGAGAAATTCCCACCAGAAGTCAAAACAGTCAATGTGTTACACGTGATAAAGGGGAGAAACAAAGCAGCACCCTTAGAGGAACATGCCCCAGGGCCTATCACCGCGGAGCTCCGCCACTGGTCGTCCCAACCGATCACCTTAGACCATCGGGATTACTCGGCAAGTATCCGGCGTGTAGCATGGGCTGCCTTGGTATTAGATCCAATAATTGACGGATACCACTTCACTCGAGCCCTGATGGACGGCGGCAGCAGTTTAAATCTGATATATCAGGACACAGTCCGCAAAATGGGGACAGACCCAACAAAAATTTTCCGCAGCAATGCTACCTTTAAAGGACTAACGCCAGGCCCGGAGGCTCACTATAGGGGCTCCCTACTACTAGAGGTTATATTCGGCTCCCCCGACAACTTCCGTAGCGAAAATTTAACCTTCCACGTCGCTCCGTTCCAAAGTGGCTATCAAGCACTACTCGGACGTGAAGCTTTCACTCACTTTAATGCAATACCGCATTACGCTTCCCTCAAGCTCAAGATGCCCGGTCCACGTGGCATCATTACGGTAAATGGAAATATTGAGCGCTCCTTGCGCGCCGAAGACGGTGCGGCCGCCTTTGCCGCCGCACACTAAACGGCCTCACCAACTCAAGCATTTGACAGGTCGTTAAGACCATGGACACCGCTAGACGAGTCCGGCTCAGCTATATGTAATTAATACATGTTTGATGGCTATACCCCTATTACAATGCAAGGGGCTCAACGCGCGCGCAAAAGTGGCAATAAGGCTCACCTTCACTCATTTTCAACTGTATATTGTTTATTTAGTATAACTTAACTTTTGCGCGACAACTTTTCAATTAAGTTCATCTCTTTTTCAGATGACCATCGTGCTACACCCGTCCAGAATATGGCACAACAGAGACACAGGCGCAGAAGTGTAGCAGGGACCAGTTCCAAGGATTCTTTGTAGATTAAGACCCTGCGCAAACCTTTTTTACTGTCTCCTTGTTGATTTACATCCCTCAAATTCTCAGTACAACCGAGAAGGATGCTGACGTCTTGGCATGTGGCCACGCCAGAGTAATGGATGTACCTGGACACCGGGGGCTTATTACAAAGGGTACTGTTTAGACCCGGTTTACACCATAAAGACCGAATACCTTAGGGAGTGTTCGGCGTCGCGAGTTTGGCCTTATATGCATCAGCTCTGAATCGTGTCTTTGGTCAAATGTTGGGTTTGCCCGGCTCCTGTGTTTTGCTGCCTTATATTCTGCTCTATCGGCTAAGGCGGCACCAGGAGAACTACTGCGATTGTGCCCTGGGTCATCTGGACGAGCACCTCAGTAGAGAAAGCCGAAAACTGACTGTCATGATATAGCGTGAGACTGGTCAACCACTCGATGACCAATAGGAATCTTCGGGATTCCTCCACATTAACGAAGGGCCGTTTCCCGGCTAGGCATGTACGCACCCCGAATCCGGGCGAGTGCGGAGCCATCAGGGGCTGTATAGTAGCCTCACTATCAAACACCTATGGCTAAGTGAAAGTGTTAAAGCATTATAGTCCGGTTGCCTAGTTCGCTGCGCTATCACCTCCTTACTAGGACCAAGACGTTGGATTAAGTGTGAATACACGTCTTCTGCAAACACCCTCGCATTGTATGCGTGGTGGCTGAAGCCGACGACTGCAATCTTTCAGGTTATATACATATATACATAAACGGCCGCACAGGAGGCATCACAATACTTTCGGGCAAAAGTATAAACACAACCTTGATAAATTTAATAAAACATTGTTTTTACAATGGGAATACATGTCACTCAAACATAATATTCTTCAAGCACTGGGCTTCTCTCAAACGAGCACCCTCAAGAACTTCTCCAAAATAGTGCTCGGCAGCCACTCGGCCTATGGCCGAACCCTGCGCCGTGACAGTGGTAGCATCCATCTCCACCCAGTATGCTTTGACACGGGCAAGGGCCACTCACGAGCCTTCTATGCACGCCGACCTCTTCATCGCATTGATGCGCGGCACCGCACCAAGGAACTGCTGCACCAGGCAAAATAACTGTTTGGCTTCGGCCTTTCCGGCCACAACTGGTCCACGACAGACCTCATGGCGAGTCCGGACAACCTATTGAGTTCACCTGTAGCGACCTGACCCGAATGGATCACGTCTACTGTGTTACGGTGTCATCCCTGGATCAGTAATGCTGACACCACACAGTACATCGAGGTTTTATAGCAGAGTTGCAATCACACACTTATTACATCGATGGCTGAAAAAGAACTTATTACAATAAATATGGCAGAAGGCCATATAATAAAGATAACAGCGGAAGACTTGGAAGATAAATGGGTCCATCAACTCCAGCGGCATCACTGAGTATAGGGCCACGACCTAAACGCACCTCAATCGTCGTCTGAAAAGTCTGCAACATTAACGTTCCAGCCCGAAAATGGGTCAGCACATGGAATATGCTGGCAAAGTAACACATAGAGAGTAATGGAATGAAACAGCTATACTATATGCATATATGGCTGGTGGAAAGCTCTATGGTTACAGTTTTTGCGTAAAGCCAATTTTTCCCTACTGCAAAGGAATAAATTTTATTTACTATCATGGTGGTTGTGAAACATTGAGAATGGTTGACAGTATTCTCAATCCCAATTAAAAGTAATTAAAACCCAATAACATTAATTAGAAGTAACATGTTGAGATTCACAATGATATTCAAGTACTAGATACTCAAGTTGTCCATAACCGGGGACACGGCTAATCATGATTAGTTTGTTACTCTGCAGAGGTTGCGCACTTTTCCCCACATGACTCGATCGCCTCCGTTTGTTTTCTCGCACTACATGGTGTTTGAGAGACGGATGACCGAGACATAGTCTTTCAGAAGCACTAGCACCTTACATGTGGGGTAGACCGGTACACCTACATCCCCTACATCTGCTAGTCCACCCCGTAAGAGTTCGCACAACTTAGTCAACTATGCCAGAGCCCATAGTGGCATGTGGCTGCACACGGAAGTTTCTAGCATGAATTATCTTATGATCCCTTTGAGCCTGGGTGGCGGTCCAAAAAAAACAGGCAAGTCCTGATAGACATCAGGTGCCTCAATCCACCCAGATGTGTGTTTAAGTTGCCGCCTTAGATAAACCATTAAAATTATCAATCTCACATCTGTCATGGATATCACTCACCCAATCCACGTCTACTAGGATAGCGTGGCATAATAAGTAAACGTAGAAGTAACTCCCAAAGGTTTCATAATAATACAGGTAATAGGTACTACCTCATCTACTTCCCATCCCACAATTTAATTAGATCCTAATCATGCAATGTGTGAGGATTGATCTAATGCAGTAAAACATGGGTTGTAGAAAAGGTATGATCAAAGTGTTACTTGCCTTGCTGATGATCCGCGAGTCCTAGGGTTTCGAAGTAACAAGCGGCGCAATCCGGGTAATCTATCGCAGACAAACAACAAGCATAAAATAAGTACTCATCTAATGCACAGGTAAAACTCGAACAAGAGAACGAACCAGGTAGTTCAACTTAAGAACTCCAGTTGCAAGAAAGAACGAAAAACAAACGGCGGAAGAAAACAACTCGGTTCTAGCAAGTTGAATCTAGGTCAAAATTTTACTGTAACAACAGCTTGTTCAAGTTGATTAGATGGAACGGCGGTTTCGAGACGAAACTCCAGGCGCTTGAATTACCTGATTCCGATAAACGAGCGAAAAGAAAGACTAGAAAGAAGATCGGATCTAAGATCACGATCGTGGAATAAATCCGACAAAAAGAAAAAGAAGAACGGTTAAACGAACGGACGTTCGTTAACCTAGAAGAATCCGGTGATCACGTTCGTTAGGACGAACGGTCCGGCGAACGGTCCAAAGCAACTAAATCGGAGAAGAAAACGAATCCGATCTAGGGTTTCGGAGAAGAAAAACCGAACGAAAAACCGATCTAGAAAACCGGAACGGTTTAGAGAAGAAAAGAATCGGAACGATTAGAAGAAAACGATCCGAGAAAAAGAATAGATGTAGCGCGGGGCAACCTTGGCGAGGTCTCCGGTGAACGGGGCTCCGGCAGCGTCCGCGTAGGGCGGCGGCGTGGGCAAGGTGCGGCGGCGGCGCGAGTGTGGGGTGGCGGCGCGGGTGACGCAGGGCACGGTGTGATGCGGCGCGGCGGCAGTAAGGTGCGGCGGCGGCGCGGGGTGTGGGGTGGCGGCGCGGGTGAGGCGGCGCGGCGGCGGTGACGCAGGGTGCGGTGTGATGCGGCACGGCGGCGGTAAGGCGCGGTGTGGAGGAGAGCTTTGATTTGATGTGTTTAGAGGGGGGGGGGTGGTTGGGTATTTATATTGGGGAGGGGAGGGGTTTACTTGGGGTAGAGGACAAGGAATTAGAATAGGAGTAGGAAAGATCTAGAAAATAAACGGAGTAGGACTAAAGAAAACGAAATAAGGAAAAGGGGACAAGGGGGCGCCCTAGAATCCTAAAAGGATTCGGTCCTAGCAAGAGGCGGCAGCGGCCGACCGGCTCCTGGCTCGGCGCCTGGCGCCTGGGAGCGCGGCGGTAGGTGGCTTGGCTTGGGCCTTTGGCCCAAGGCGCTGCTCAATTTTTTTTTTTATAGTTTCCTCGAGCAGAAAAAAAAACAAAAAAGGGATCTAAACGAACTCCGAAAAATCTAAAGTAAATTTTCCCCGACTCCTAAAAATGAGCCGAACAAAATGAACTTTTCTCCGGAGCTAAAATGCAATTTTTGAAAACGCGCATTTTTCCCTATCCAAATAAAATGCAAATAAACACCGGAAAGCAAAATTGATCTATTTATTATATCTTCATTTTTCCTAAATTTGGGAAAGTCATATTATTCCCTCTCTCATATATTCTGACACCGGAAAAATTATTGAAGACAAAATAAATAAATCAAATGATCCTATTTTCAAAATTTGAGAGAACTCTCAAATATGAAAATAACGAAATCTCCAACTCTCTCCGAGGGTCCTTGAGTTGCGTGAAATTTCTAGGATCAACCAAAATGCAAGAAAATATGATATGCATATGATCTAGTGTATAACATTCCAAATTGAAAATTTGGGATGTTACAAACCTACCCCCCTTAAGATGAATCTCGCCCTCGAGATTCGGGTTGGCTAGAAAATAGGTGAGGGTGGTCTTTGAGCAAATCTTCTTCTCTCTCCCAGGTGGCTTCATCTTCTGAGTGGTGGTTCCACTGAACTTTGCAAAACTTGATAACCTTGCTGCGAGTAACTCTACTGGCAACATCGAGAATCTTGACTGGCTTCTCCTCATATGTTAGGTCATCCTTTAACTGAATTGCTTCTAATGGCACTGTATCTCTTAGCGGTACCTCCGCCATCTCGGCGTGACATTTCTTTAGCTGAGAAACATGGAATACATCATGAACTCCTGACAGTCCTTCTGGTAATTCCAACTTATAAGAGACTTCTCCCATACGTTTCACGATCTTAAATGGTCCAACGAAACGCGGTGCTAACTTTCCCTTAACTCCAAAACGCTTAACTCCTCGAAGTGGGGATACTCGAAGGTAAACTCTGTCTCCGGTTTCGTAAACTGTCTCCTTGCGTTTAGAATCTGCATAGCTCTTCTGCCTGGACTGGGCTACCTTGAGCCTATCGCGAATCAACTTAACCTTCCGTTCTCACTCCTTAATCAAATCTGGTCCAAAGAATTGACGGTCTCCAACTTCGTTCCAGGACAACGGTGTCCTGCACCTCCTTCCGTATAAAGCTTCGAAAGGGGCCATCTTCAAACTGGTTTGGTAACTGTTGTTATAAGAAAACTCCGCGTACGGTAAGTTTTCGTCCCAACTTGATCCATAATCTAGTGCACAAGCTCTCAGCATATCTTCCAAAATCTGATTGACTCTCTCGGTCTGTCCATCTGTCTGCGGATGAAAAGCTGTGCTGAACTCTAGTCTGGTTCCTAAAGTTTCATGCAACTGATTCCAAAACTTTGAGGTAAATTGGGTTCCTCTATCTGATACGATACTCCTCAGAACTCCATGCAAACAAACGATTCTAGTCATGTATATCTTTGCCAACTTAGCACTGGTGTAAGTGGTCTTAACTGGAATGAAATGTGCTACCTTCGTCAAACGATCAACTACTACCCATATCGAGTCATATCCGGCTTTTGTCCTGGGTAGCCCTGTGATAAAATCCATGCCTATCTTATCCCACTTCCATTCGGGTATCGGCAGTGGTTGTAACAATCCTGCTGGCTTTTGATGTTCTGCTTTTACTCTCTGACATACGTCACAAACTGCTACATACGCTGCAATATCCTTATTCATTCTGGTCCACCAGAATGTTTCCTTCAAATCCAAATACATCTTGGTATTCCCTGGGTGAATCGAATATGGTGAATCATGTGCCTCCTGCAAAATCGACTTCCTGATCTCCGGGTCATTGGGCACATAAACACGGTCCTCAAACCATAAGGTGTCGTGCTCATCCTCACGAAATCCCTTTGCTTTTCCTTCGCTCAATTTCTCCTTTATAGCAGCAATCTCTTTGTCAGATTTCTGAGCTTCTCTGATCTTATCCATCAATGTTGATTGAATCTCCAATGCTGCTACATAGCCTTTCGGAACTATTTCCAAACATAGCTCACGAAGGTTTTCTGCTAATTCCTTTGGTATTTTCCCCGTCATTATCGTATTGACATGGCTCTTACGGCTCAATGCGTCAGCTACTACATTAGCCTTTCCGGGATGGTAATGCAATCTCATGTCATAATCCTTGATGAGCTCCAACCATCTCCTCTGTCGGAGGTTCAGCTCCTTCTGAGTGAAAATGTACTTCAAACTCTTATGATCCGTGTACACCTCACGATGATTTCCAATGAGGAAATGTCTCCACGTCTTCAATGCATGCACTACGGCTGCTAACTCCAAATCATGCGTGGCATAATTCAACTCATGAGGCTTCAGTTGTCGTGATGCATACGAAACAACTCTCCCTTCCTGCATAAGCACTGCTCCAAGTCCTCGACGTGAAGCGTCGCAATACACCTCATAATCCTTGGTCTGATCTGGCAAAATCAATACCGGTGAGGTAACCAATCGTTTCTTCAACTCCTGGAAACTAGCCTCACACTCCTCAGTCCATTTGAACTTAGTATCCTTCTTCAACAACTCCGTCATAGGCTTCGCAATTTTTTGAGAAATTCTCAATAAATCTCCGGTAGTATCCTGCGAGTCCAAGAAAACTCCGGATCTCTCCAACTGTTGTTGGTGCTGCCCATTCGGTTACGGTCTCAACCTTTGTGGGGTCAACTGCTATACCTTCTCCGGATATAACGTGTCCGAGGAATCCAACTTCCTTCAACCAAAACTCACATTTGCTGAATTTGGCATATAACTGATGTTCCCTTAATTTCTCCAAAACCAAACGCAAATGTTCCTTATGCTCCTCTTCATTCTTTGAATAAACCAAAATGTCATCGATGAACACTACGACGAACTTATCCAAAAACTCCATAAACACTTTGTTCATCAGGTTCATAAAATAGGCAGGTGCGTTAGTCAATCCAAATGACATAACGGTATACTCATACAGTCCATATCTTGTGGTGAATGCTGTCTTAGGTATGTCCTGCTCTCGAATCTTCAACTGATGGTACCCTGATCGCAAATCGATCTTGGAAAACACTTTAGCTCCTTGCAATCGATCAAACAGATCGTTGATCATTGGTAGTGGGTACTTATTCTTGATGGTTACTTCATTCAATCCCCGATAATCTACAACCATCCTTAATGATCCATCCTTCTTTTTCACTAGAAGTACGGGTGATCCCCAAGGTGAAGAACTTGGGCGAATGTAACCTTTATCCAATAACTCCTTAATCTGATTCTTAATTTCCACCAAATCCTTTGCTGGCATCCGGTACGGTCGCTTCGATATTGGGCCTGTACCTGGCAATAACTCAATCAAAAACTCAATGTCTCTATCCGGTGGCATGCCTGGCAATTCCTCAGGAAATACATCAGGAAAATCCTTTACCACTGGTACTTCTTCTTGCACAACTCCTGTTAGGCAATTCACTTGTGTCCTTTTTGGTACATGCCGGGATACATACTTGATCCTTCTCCCTTCTGGTGTAGTAAGAAAAATTGACTTACTAGCACATTCAATATTCCCTTCATACTTTGATAACCAATCCATGCCTAATATCACATCCAATCCTTGAGATTCCAATACTATTAGGTCTGAGGGAAAAACTTAGTTACCAATCCTTAATGGTAACGGGGGTCACGTCTCGGAGGCATCTGAGGGTTTAGAAAAGACAAGAATTAAGAATAGAGGGGGTCTAAAGAGAAAACACTACCCATATGCACATGAGGCAAAAGCACACAATTCACTTCAATCAATCAAACAAGGGCTTACAAACGGTCTAACTATCGCAAAAGTGCTCGACTATAATGTGTTTACATGGGGGAATACTACTACTATCTGGTGGTCATCTAGAAATTTGAACCGGTGGAAGACTCCATGATATCTACTCCAGCTTCGTCTTCAAAGTCGGGTTCACTTGGATCCGAATCGGTGTCGTCGATGATGATGTAGTTGTCTGGACATGCGACGTACTTGTCGTCCTCCTGGGATGCTAACTTCCTCTTGAGTTCTTCAATCTCCTGCTTAAGATCGCAATTGTGCCTTGCTAGAGCTACGATCTCGTCCATGTAGTCCTTGCGTGTAGACTTTAGTTCTCCTTCTAGCTCGATGATCCTTGCCTTCGCATTCTTCAACTCTACCATATCATTGCACATCTGGTTCTCGTGGCGTCGAATGTGCTGGTTTAACTCCTGGATGAAAGATGCAATGGATCTATCCTTCTTGGTGCTGACTAACTCCCATTGTTCATCACGGCGTCCGCAAATCTGGTAGATAGTGTCCTTGAGGTCTTCTTGATAAACTTCTCCAATGCGTCCTATGGTGATATGAGCTGCCATGCTCCTTCCTAGACTCCAGGTTGGTGCATTGAAAACACTATCTATGGGCTTCGTGATTGGCGCGAATGTTCTTCCCGTAACGTGAGCTTGAATCTTCCAGCGCTCCTCTTCAGGCAGAGTGGCGTTGAAGGTTCCCGTGAAGCTTGGTAATCCAATGTTCAGGTACTTGGTGACTTCCTTCAGGTGAAATCCAAATGGTGTGCCTTCATCCGGTTGAGCGTACTTAATCTTCGCGTGCGTCATCCTAAAAGAGTAGAAAAGATGAGGAGTTAGAAAATGAGAAGAGAAGGGTGATCTATGGCTTTAACTTAGTGGTCGTGTCCTACAGTCAGCGTGTACTCTGATACCATCTCTGTAGCGACCTGACCCGAATGGATCACGTCTACTGTGTTCCGGTGTCATCCCTGGATCAGTAATGCTGACACCACACAGTACATCGAGGTTTTATAGCAGAGTTGCAATCACACACTTATTACATCGATGGCTGAAAAAGAACTTATTACAATAAATATGGCAGAAGGCCATATAATAAAGATAACAGCGGAAGACTTGGAAGATAAATGGGTCCATCAACTCCAGCGGCATCACTGAGTATAGGGCCACGACCTAAACGCACCTCAATCGTCGTCTGAAAAGTCTGCAACATTAACGTTGCAGCCCGAAAACGGGTCAGCACATGGAATATGCTGGCAAAGTAACACATAGAGAGTAATGGAATGAAACAAACTATACTATATGCATATATGGCTGGTGGAAAGCTCTATGGTTACAGTTTTTGCGTAAAGCCAATTTTTCCCTACTGCAAAGGAATAAATTTTATTTACTATCATGGTGGTTGTGAAACATTGAGAATGGTTGACAGTATTCTCAATCCCAATTAAAAGTAATTAAAACCCAATAACATTAATTAGAAGTAACATGTTGAGATTCACAATGATATTCAAGTACTAGATACTCAAGTTGTCCATAACCGGGGACACGGCTAATCATGATTAGTTTGTTACTCTGCAGAGGTTGCGCACTTTTCCCCACATGACTCGATCGCCTCCGTTTGTTTTCTCGCACTACATGGTGTTTGAGAGATGGATGACCGAGACATAGTCTTTCAGAAGCACTAGCACCTTACATGTGGGGTAGACCGGTACACCTACATCCCCTACATCTGCTAGTCCACCCCGTAAGAGTTCGCACAACTTAGTCAACTATGCCAGAGCCCATAGTGGCATGTGGCTGCACACGGAAGTTTCTAGCATGAATTATCTTATGATCCCTTTGAGCCTGGGTGGCGGTCCAAAAAAAACAGGCAAGTCCTGATAGACATCAGGTGCCTCAATCCACCCAGATGTGTGTTTAAGTTGCCGCCTTAGATAAACCATTAAAATTATCAATCTCACATCTGTCATGGATATCACTCACCCAATCCACGTCTACTAGGATAGCGTGGCATAATAAGTAAACGTAGAAGTAACTCCCAAAGGTTTCATAATAATACAGGTAATAGGTACTACCTCATCTACTTCCCATCCCACAATTTAATTAGATCCTAATCATGCAATGTGTGAGGATTGATCTAATGCAGTAAAACATGGGTTGTAGAAAAGGTATGATCAAAGTGTTACTTTGCCTTGCTGATGATCCGCGAGTCCTAGGGTTTCGAAGTAACAAGCGGCGCAATCCGGGTAATCTATCGCAGACAAACAACAAGCATACAATAAGTACTCATCTAATGCACAGGTAAAACTCGAACAAGAGAACGAACCAGGTAGTTCAACTTAAGAACTCCGGTTGCAAGAAAGAACGAAAAACAAACGGCGGAAGAAAACAACTCGGTTCTAGCAAGTTGAATCTAGGTCAAAATTTTACTGTAACAAAAGCTTGTTCAAGTTGATTAGACGGAACGGCGGTTTCGAGACGAAACTCCAGGCGCTTGAATCACCTGATTCCGATAAACGAGCGAAAAGAAAGACTAGAAAGAAGATCGGATCTGAGATCGCGATCGCGGAATAAATCCGACGAAAAGAAAAAGAAGAACGGTTAAACGAACGGACGTTCGTTAACCTAGAAGAATCCGGTGATCACGTTCGTTAGGACGAACGGTCCGGCGAACGGTCCAAAGCAACTAAATCGGAGAAGAAAACGAATCCGATCTAGGGTTTCGGAGAAGAAAAACCGAACGAAAAACCGATCTAGAAAACCGGAACGGTTTAGAGAAGAAAAGAATCGGAACGATTAGAAGAAAACGATCCGAGAAAAAGAATAGATGTAGCGCGGGGCAACCTTGGCGAGGTCTCCGGTGAGGGCTCCGGCGGCGTCGGCGTAGGGCGGCGGCGTGGGCAAGGTGCGGCGGCGGCGCGGGTGTGGGGTGGCGGCGCGGGTGACGCAGGGCGCGGTGTGATGGCGGCGGCGGCGGCGGTAAGGTGCGGCGGCGGCGCGGGGTGTGGGGTGGCGGCGCGGGTGAGGCGGCGCGGCGGCGGTGACGCAGGGCGCGGTGTGATGCGGCACGGCGGCGGTAAGGCGCGGTGTGGAGGAGAGCTTTGATTTGATGTGTTTAGAGGGGGGGGGTGCTTGGGTATTTATATTGGGGAGGGGAGGGGTTTACTTGGGGTAGAGGACAAGGAATTAGAATAGGAGTAGGAAAGATCTAGAAAATAAACGGAGTAGGACTAAAGAAAACGAAATAAGGAAAAGGGGACAAGGGGGCGCCCTAGAATCCTAAAAGGATTCGGTCCTAGCAAGAGGCGGCGGCGGCCGACCGGCTCCTGGCTCGGCGCCTGGCGCCTGGGAGCGTGGCGGTAGGTGGCTTGGCTTGGGCCTTTGGCCCAAGGCGCTGCTCAAATTTTTTTTATTTTTTTTTATAGTTTCCTCGCGCAGAAAAAAAAGGGATCTAAACGAACTCCGAAAAATCTAAAGTAAATTTTCCCCGACTCCTAAAAATGAGCCGAACAAAATGAACTTTTCTCCGGACCTAAAATGCAATTTTTGAAAACGCGCATTTTTCCCTATCCAAATAAAATGCAAATAAACACCGGAAAGCAAAATTGATCTATTTATTATATCTTCATTTTTCCTAAATTTGGGAAAGTCATATTATTCCCTCTCTCATATATTCTGACACCGGAAAAATTATTGAAGACAAAATAAATAAATCAAATGATCCTATTTTCAAAATTCGAGAGAACTCCCAAATATGAAAATAACGAAATCTCCAACTCTCTCCGAGGGTCCTTGAGTTGCGTGAAATTTCTAGGATCAACCAAAATGCAAGAAAATATGATATGCATATGATCTAGTGTATAACATTCCAAATTGAAAATTTGGGATGTTACATCACCCCATTCGGCTAGCTGATCGGTCAATGGAAGCAAACGCTCTGGAACGTCAAACTGCGACCAGAACAGCTTGTCCACTTCACGATCTGTTTGATCTCAGAAGTATTCGGCCGCATCGACAGCGCTCGCCGCCAAGTCCAGATATGCGTCTGCCGAACTCTACGGCCAATCCAGAGGGGCATACTGCCGATCTCCGAACTTCCTCCGCAGCAAAAAGGGCTTCCTGGCCACAATGGCACATGCTTCACGCAGCTCCTCCTTCTTCGCTCTCATGGCAGAACGGGTGTCTTTGCTCGTCATCGTGGCCTTTTCGAAGTCCGTCGCCTGGTTTTCTTCCTCAAGGAACTGGCAACGGTCGGCAGTGTCTTTCAACATTACAGCCATCTTGGCCATTTTCTCTTTGCTCTCACAATGCGCGGCCTTCTCGGCTCTTAACTCTTCGGCCACCTTCAAAGAAGCCACATTACTACTCCTTGCTTGTTCTTTGGCTCGGGAAAGTTCCGCCCGAAGGGTCTCCACGATGGCAGCTCCATCTGCAGTCACAACATATTAAAGATACTGGCATCACGCTGCTCTTACTATGTGGCATTCACTAGAAAATATCACTTACCCTATGCCTCGTCAAGCCGCTTGTTAACAAGCTCGATGTCGGGATCCGCCGCATCCATTTGCCACTTCAGTTCGGCAAACTCATGAGTCCAGCTAGCCACCTGAGCTTCCACTACCTGCACATAAAGGCGGTATGGTTATTACCTGGGACTACGATCCTCTGTTTGCCGCCGTTCTCAGAGACAACCAGAGTCTCAGGGGCTACTATCTACACAGGGCACACCTAAAAATGTGCGGTACTATCACAAAGGTATGTCATTTTACGTACCTCAAAGCCCATTAGTAGACTCATAAAGGCGTCATGCAACCCGCTTTCGGCGGACGAAATCCTTTCCATAACCGTACCCATCAACGTACGGTGTTCTTCTGAGATGGTCGCTCGCTTCAGTAGATCCCTCAGTGCGTCCAACCGCATACCAGACGGCGCCGGACTCTTTTGTTTGCCCTCTTCAAGAGCCAGATGCTGGGGACTTCGGGTAACTACAGGATTATCTTCTGGCCTCACCGGATCCGGAGAGGCCCTCCATGACGACACTTCAAGGTCGCCCGCTTCTTGAGCGGGGGAGTTCGGGGGAGGCGTTTTGCTCTCCATCATCTCCGGAAGAAGGTCCCCTGAAGATGAGCTCTGTTGAGAAGGGCTAAGATTCGAACTGCAAGATAAACGCTTCGGTTATTTTCCTCGGAAGTAAGGTAGAATATCTCTACTATT
Organism: Triticum urartu; assembly: GCF_003073215.2. Classification (NCBI taxonomy): domain Eukaryota; kingdom Viridiplantae; phylum Streptophyta; class Magnoliopsida; order Poales; family Poaceae; genus Triticum; species Triticum urartu. Next base: position 374,505,458 of record NC_053028.1, on the reverse strand, counting down.
AAGGAGATTTTGATCACTTACGACTCGTTAGAGGGCTGATCCCCGCGCGGGCTTTGTGCGGCAAGAACACCTTCCAGGGCAGGACCCTCTGCGAGAGACTTCTTCTCCCGTTTGGAAGCCTTGGTTTCGGATCTTCAAAGGCAGTCCTCTTCCTTCCTCGGAACAAGAGAAGGTCAGATTCTTCCCCTTGGTTATCCTCCCTCACAGAGGCGCTCATTCCCTCGGTTGGAATTGGTAGCGATGGGGACCGCTTCCGCCCTCATTATTCGTCCCTTTATCTTCCTTTGAGGGCTCCGGGCAAGGTGCTAGCTCGAGCATCTTTTCAAGTACCGGATTGTCCAAACCCTCAGGAAGGGGGCCGAACACCGAATCATCTTTGCCTTTGTTAGCCAGTCCTGGTCAGAGAGTGATTTCTCAAAATGACATCATGATAAACAAAAGATGGTGTGTTCGGCTAGAGGATTACTTACTTGGTCGGTGGAGTGGTTGCTGCTCAGGCCCACATCCTTGGTAGTATTCGGACACTCTGTTTGGGGTCCAAAGAATGATTTGTACATCTCCTCATGTGTCAGGCCGAGGAAATTCTGAATAGCATGCGGTCCTTATGGGTTGAATTCCCACAAACGGAGGGGCCGGCGTTTGCAAGGCTGGACTTGACGAACCAGCATGACTTGCACTACCATAACCAAACTAAAATCTCCCTCGAAGAGATCCTGGATGCGGCTCTGCAGTATGGGCACATCCTTGGTTGGACCCCAGCTCAGCCCCCTGCTGATCCATGACATCAGTTGTGGTGGAGGGCCCGAGCGAAAGGAGGGGGAAGCTACCCACTTGGCACTTCTGGGAGAAGTGATGTAGAACCACTCCTGTTGCCATAATTTGGACACCTCTGGAAAGGAACCTTTTAGCCACGGAGCTCCAGTAATCTTGCTTATTAATGCACCCCCGCACGCTGCATACTTCCCCTCGACCGTCTTCGGCTTCACGTCAAAGGTCTTGAGCCAAGGCCGAAGTGAGGGGTAATGCGGAGGAAGGCCTCACATACGACAATAAATGCCGAGGTGTGGAGAAAGGAATCCGGGGCTAGATCATGGAAATCAAGCCCGTAATAGAACATCAAATCCCTTACGAAGGGATCCAGAGTGAGGCCTAGTCCTCGGAGGAAGTGGGAGATGAACACGACGTCTTCATGGGGTTCAGGAGTAGTGAAAACCTGCCCTCGGGCGGGCAGCCGATGTGAGACTTCGGCGGTCAGGTATCTTGCCTCCCTCAACTTCTTGATATCCTCTTCCGTAACGGGGGAGGGCATCCACCGGCCCTGGATGCTGGATTCGGACATGATTGAAGATCCGAAGCACCTAACCTAGGCTTTGAGTGTTAGAACTCGAGGCGGGGGAGGTATTCGATTGAGCACGGGAGGAAAAAAGTAAAAGCCTTGACCCTTTATAAAGAGGGTGAATATCAAGCGTCCTCCTCGTGGCCATTTGGGACTTGCCTAAAATCTAGGAGTCCTATGCGTGGTTGGGTTACCCACGCCCGTATTGATGAGAATCCCGTAATAAGGGGAACACGATCTCTGCTTCGACAAGACGTGTCAAGAAACTGCCTCACGTTATGTGCGGGGCTAGTTAAAGGAAACGGTTTGAATAATCACCAGGCCATGGCATAATGTCATGTTACCAACATGTGTCAGCATATTAGATTTGTGGAAATATTATTCTCTCTACGGTAGTATGTGGAACTTATTTTGCAGGGTCGGACACTATCCTTGTATTTAAATTCTTCTGTGGTGTATTCGGAGGAGGAACCCGCCTTGCAATGCCGAAGACAACACTGCGCACCGGACTCATCGTCATTGAAGCCTGGTTCAGGGGCTACTGAGGGAGTCCTGGATTAGGGGGTATCCGGACAGCCGGATTATATCCTTTGGCTGGACTGTTGGACTATGAAGATACAAGATTGAAGACTTCGTCTCATGTCCGGATGGGACTCTGCTTGGCATGGAAGGCAAGCTAGGCAATACGGATATGTATATCTCCTCCTTTGTAACCGACCTTGTGTAACCCTAGCCCCCTCGGTGTCTATATAAACCGGAGGGTTTTAGTCCGTAGGACCACATACAATCATACCATAGGCTAGCTTCTAGAGTTTAGCCTCTCCGATCTCGTGGTAGATCAACTCTTGTAATACTCATATCATCAAGAATAAATCAAGCATGACGTAGGGTTTTACCTCCATCAAGAGGGCTCGAACCTGGGTAAAACATCGTGTCCCCTGCCTCCTGTTACCATCCGCCTTAGACGCACAGTTCGGGACCCCTACCCAAGATCCGCCGGTTTTGACACCGACACCCACTTTTAACATTGCAGATTTGAAGCCTTATTTGGGTGAGGAAGATGAGCTTCCGTCGAGGACGACTTCATTTCAAGAAGGGGAGGATGATGAGGACATCAATGCCATTGTTACACCTACAGCCCCTGCTGCTATACATACTGGACCAATTACTAGAGCGCGTGCACGTTTGTTTTGCTTACAAATGAAGGGCCTAGCTTGGACAATAAATAAGAACCTTGGAGCAAGTTCAAGCATGGAGATGATGGCATGCGCAAGGGGAACAAGAATGAGGTTACAAGTCATGATTCCAGGACTTTGAAGCTACCATAATGAGTGCATGAAACCTTGGACGAAATATACAAGATGCCACTTCATAAATTTCGTCTAGAGGCTATCCTAGGTGTTGTGTCACCTTATTTTTGGGCCAGGCCCATGTAATTTCTAAATACTTGATTATAGTCTGTTTCTAGAGTTCGTATGTGTGGGGAAACAAGAGTTAGGGTTGGTTTCGGACCCCTTCTCCAAGGGCCATGAAACTCCCCCCTCTCCTCCATATATACAACCCTTAGGGCTTCGTTTAGACTTTGGGGGTTTTGTTTAGATTAAAGTTCGCCATAGCTACAACTTCGCATACTTCGTTTGTGTTCAACGACCAGATAAAGGCATCATAGAACCCCACCTTGATCATTAAAGCTTTCCTCTTATATTCGCAATATCCAGTTTGCAATCTTAGTTTCTTGCTTGTTATTCGTTTATCTGCATGAAACAGACCTTCATGGTCAGGTTGATCGTACTCCGGCGTGGTCAATAACCTCTCGGAGTTGGTTTAGCGATTGCTAAGGCACGACGTCCTCGCACGTTCGTAGTCGGATCGTCAAAGTCGACTTCCTCCAAATGATAGCCACCGTCTCATCGAAAGACATGACACCTTTTCCTCTATCATCTTGCTCCTCCTTTTGTGCTGAAAGCTTGTTTTCGATGTAGCCCCTTTTCCTTGCTTCAGAGTGACGAATGTTGATGGAGTGGTTCTCGATGCGCTCTCGCAGTCTTGATTGTGCGCCTTGCATTTGTCGTTGTAGATTGACGCTTTGATGATGTAGTTGTTCACGTCGTCGTTGTTGTGGAAGACCCAAGATGAAATTCCTTGCCTATCCATCACAATACTCGAGTAGAGGTGAGTAGGAAATGAGATAAACAATACCAAGTTACCTTTTCCCAAAGTTGAGGATGTATCCCGTTTCACTCAATGTGAGATGAAAGAATAGTGGAATTGGTACCGGACTTGTTCACTCACACCTACAAACTAAAGCTTATGGAGTAGCTCGGTGAGGATAGTGGCACAAAAATTTAATGCAAAATGTTAGCAAGAGTCAATAATGTTGAAAGAGATTCACAAATTCGCAAGTGAAACAAGTAGACCAATAGCAATATGTGGTACACGGAAATACACACACGGATAGATAAATGGGGTCGTGCAACCAAGGAGTGAGCACAAAATGTGGAATCCACGGAAAACGCTCGTGTTGCACAACTCAAGAGAGACGCTAGCACAATTGCACAATAGGCGGATACGACACTTGTGCACAACCTATGATATGCAAATTGTATCAACTTCTATCCCAAGTATGCTATGTATGTATGGTTTCTGGTGATATGATCCAAGATGATCAGATATGACAATCTTATATGCAATGTGGTATGATGCTATGGATATTTCTTACAAGCTTCTTTTCTCTTTCTCTTTTGCTTAAAAGCTTATTCTTTTTTTATATGGCCACTGTGCGAAATGCACAAACCAAGGTAGCAATTGGGTATATACGGGAACAATCTTGTGACACAAGGGATGATATGATACCAATATGATATGGTATGTATGCAATGTATGGTGTAGATCACTAATGTGCACAAGTAACATTGTAGGCAATACTCAAATGGCTAGTCTCAATAGGCAAGTGACAGAAAATAGGCTAGGGGTTATGAATGCAATGGCAAGGGAATATACAAAGGAGCGATACCAAGATACCAAGATGATATGGAGGTTACCGTCCTTGGTGATGATGAGTGGCGGTGTTCTTGATGTAGATACCAAGATGATGGATACTCGTCCCTACGTAGCCGAAACACCTTAGGAAACGGAAAAACCACGAACTCAAAATCGCAAAAGTCAAATGTCAAATGGTGGTAGTTGGAAAGCGGTGGTCGTTGCGGAAGGTCAATGGGATGGCGGAAATGCAAAATGGGTTTTGCGAGTAGGCAATGCATAAAAGGATGGTAAGGTGGTGGACTATACATGGTGTCGGAGTTGGAAGCACGGTCCCTAAGTAGCCAAAACACCTTAGGAGACACAACTCACAACACAAACAAAATTGGGTTAAGTTGGGGTGGCGGAAGTGTATGGTGGTCAAGCCTATGAGGAAGTGGTGGTGGTGGTTGATGAAGAAGAAACCATCCCTAAGTAGCCGAAACAACTTAGGAGACTCAAGTCACAACTCAAACCACCGCTAATGCTATGGGGAACAAAATTGGTTAGGTTGCGGAAGTCGATGGTGGTGTAGCGGATGATGTGGTGGAAGCCCTAGGCAAAGATGCCAAAATTCACAAAATTTGATGGTTTAAAAAGGTGGTGAAACCAACGTGAGGTCCTCCGGCACGCTGATAGCTTCAAAACAAGCCAAAGAACACTCAAATCGGAGTTCGGAGCGAAAAGTTGTGATGAAAATGATGAAGGAGGGTGATGCTGAAATTCTGTGCAATGTTTCGGGTTAGGCCGGAAGTCCAGGGCCTAGGGCCGAATGTTCTGGGCTCCGGAAGTTCCGGGGGGTGGACGGAAGTTCCGGGGGTCACGGAAAAAGTGCGGGGAGTGTGCGGATTTTTGGGGTAAACTTTCTGGTTAGCCTGGAAGTTCCGGGGTTTGGACGGAAGTTCCGGGGGACGGAAGTTCCGGGGGAGTCTGGAAGTTTCAGGGGTCATGGAATTTCTTCCGGTACGAAGCCTAAATTCCGGATCTGAGAACGGGGGCGGAAAAATTCTATTTCCAAGGTCAAAATTGATGAGATTTCGTGGATGAAATATGGGGAACTTGGGGAGATGCTAGATCCACTTGAAACCAAGCAAATCTATGCATCAAATCCAACAAAACTTCGTCAAACCAACAGATCACAAAAAAATTAGGGGGCAATTTTTGGTGGGGATTTTCGACTTTAGGACGAACACAACAAAATTAGGCTAGAAAACAACAAGGGGGGCTCCGAAATCATGATCAGCGTGGCTCATGATACCAAGATGATATCATGAGACAAGCTGGCTCTAGATACCAAGATGATGTAGGGTGGAACCCTATCCGGCGGATCTTTCACGAAAGGAGCGGATCTCAACTAAGAAAACGAAGAACATGGGGAAGAACGGATAGAAATCACAAGGGGAACACTCAAGAACAAGTCCAATCACACATCCACTAGACAATCAAACACACAAGATCCACAAGGTACATGAAGAACAAAGGGAAAGATACAAGGTAAGGTTCATCTCCATGAGGAGGTCTTGAAGGGGCCACCCAAGAGGGGGTCTTGAGTCCAACATGCATCTTCTCCGAAGAGGGGCCGCGGTCTCTCTCTCAATGAGTAGATCTGTAAGGATGAGCGAAGCTCTATCTCTCAAATGAGTTATCACAATGATAACCCTAACTAGGAGCAGGGTGGTCTATTTATAGTCTAAGCCACGAAGGGGTAAGTGGGAAAGGGATACATGGGATTCGGCCCAAGTCTTTGCACGAGGGCAGGCCGGAAGTTCCGGGTGGGGCCAAAAGTTCCGAGCTCTGGAAGTTTCAGGCAGGTTCCGGCTGGGCTCCGGGCTATCTAGACAGTTGGCGCACGCGGGGCTGGTCTGGACTCCGGGGGCCGGAGGTTCCGGGCAGGCGGCAAGGTCCGGGGGACGGAAGTTCCAGGCTTTCCAGAAGCTTGTCCCTTCTTCTTCTTCCTTCTCCTCTTCCATGCTTGGCCTTGGTCCTTGGATCCTCCATGGTCTTCTCGGTTGTACCTGAGTATATGCAAGGTCCATGCATGAGGTAGTAGCCATATCTCATATGTGGAAAGTGATGGTTCGAAGAGGAGTGAGTTCACCTTGTGTCCAATGGCGTATAGTCGAGGTTACATCTTATGTCCTCTTGGGGCTTGGGGAGTAGTCGAAGTGTACATGGGGATGATCGTACGATGCTCCGCATCAGATGTGGTACCTATGCAATTACTTGGTAGACCATGACAATTTGATAAAAATTCAGTACACCATGGTAGAAACAATCAGTATACTCTTGTTCATAAGGATAAAAATATTACTTTGCTTCCTATGACTCCTGATTCCATTTTGAAATATGATATTAATAGAACTAATAAAGCAAAACAGGAGAAAAATAAGAGTGAAAATCAGATGGTGGCAAAAGAATTTGAGAAACAAATGAAGCCTAATAATAAACCATCTAGTGTTGTTTCTGAAATTAAATTGAAAAGTGCATGTTTACTTGCCACCAAATCTGATATTGATGATCTAGATTTTAGCAAATCTGTTTGCTATGCTTTTGTGTGCAAAGAGGCATTATTTTCATTTGAGGACGTGCCTTCCTCTTTGCCTCCTGCTGTCACTAACATTTTGCAGGAGTTCGCAGACGTCTTTCCACAAGACGTGCCACTAGGATTACCACCTATTCGAGGGATTGAGCATCAAATTGAGTTAATCCCTGGTGCATCATTACCCAACCGTGCACCATACCGTACCAATCCAGAGGAGACAAAGGAGATTATGCGTCAAGTACAAGAATTGCTCGACAAAGGTTATATACACGAACCCCTTGGTCCTTGTGTTGTTCCTAAAATTTTAGTGCCGAAAAAGGATGGTACGTCGCGTATGTGTGTTGATTGTAGAGGCATTAATAATATTACTATCTGTTATCGTCGTCCTATTCCTAGGCTAGATGATATGCTTGATGAATTGAGTGGCTCTACAATATTATCCAAAATTGATTTGCGTAGTGGATACCATCAAATTCATATGAAATTGGGAGATGAATGGAGAACAGCATTTAAAACTAAGTTTGGATTATATGAGTGGTCAGTCATGCCTTTTAGGTTAACTAATGCACCTAGTACTTTCATGAGATTAATAAACGAAGTTTTACATGCTTTCATTGGACGATTTGTGGTAGCTTACTTTGATGACATATTGATTTATAGCAAATCTTTGGAGGAACATTTGGAACATTTACGTGTTGTTTTTATTGCTCTATGTGATGCACGTTTGTTTGGTAACCTTTGAAAGTGCACCTTTTGCACCGATTGAGTATCTTTTCTTGGCTATGTTGTTACTCCACAGGGAATTGAAGTTGATAAAGCCAAGATTGAAGGTATTGAGAGTTGGCCGCAGCCCAAAACGGTCACACAAGTGAGGAGTTTCCTTGGCCTCGCTGGTTTCTATAGGAGTTTTGTGAGAGATTTCAGCACCATTGTTGTCGGATGTGGGGTTCCGGCAAACCCTTAAGGTTCAAACACTAGGGTGCGCGCGAAGTCTTTTCCTCCCACCGATCTACGCCCTAGCTCGCTAAGATCTCGCGGATGAACTCGATGAACTCGCAACACAAAAAGACACAAGATTTATACTGGTTCGGGCCACCGTTGTGGTGTAACACCCTACTCCAGTGTGGTGGTGGTGGATTGCCTCTAGGGCTGATGATGAACAATACAATGGGAAGAACAACCTCCTGAGGTTGAGGTGTTCTTGGCTATCTTGTGTGTGTGGGGATGATCTTCAGGCTCTCTATCCGAGTTGAGGTCGATCCCTCAAGGATGGTGGTGGCTAACTCTATTTATAAAGGCCCGGGTCCTCTTCCCAAATATTGAGCGGGAAGGGAGCCAACAACGGCGGGCTAATTTAAAGGGGGACAGCTAGTACAAGCCATACTAACAAAAGTGGTCTTCGCCTGCCAAAGGCTCTGGTGGTGACGCCGTCTTGGGCTCCACGATGACCTCCGTCCTGCTGTCCTTCTGGTCTTCGTCTTGTTGCACCAAAATGGCAATCTTTGCCTGTTGCCTCGGTACTCCTCGCCTGCGCTGGCCTCCTTAGCACCAAAGAGGAAACAAGGACGCTGCGCATGCTGTCGCCCGCCTGGTGTCGATCGTCATTGCTCACGTCACGAGAGCCTGGTGAGGTTTGCCTCGCGGTGACATCTCCCGCTCCTCGTGAGCCTGCCTGACTAGGCCACTCTAGAGGATGTCTTGTGTCGTCTGCCTCGCGAGGCTTGGCCCCTCCCAAGGGTCTTGGATGCCTTGTTGATGAAGATGGGCCGTACGGCCTGCTGGCTTAGCCACGCTATGGGCCGCAGGAAGGCAAGTCTGGGGACCCCCGTTCCCAGAACACCGGCAGTAGCCCCCCGACCCAAGGTGCGCTTGGGCATGGCTTCACGGCGAAGCCAAGGGTCAAGCACGGAGCACTGCGGGCCCCAAAAGCCTGCGGCCTCGGTTGACGCGTGGCAGTTGATTGGACATGGGCGTCTCCGCTTCCCCATGCTGCCTCGGCAACTGCACGACTTGACGAGTCCCTGTAACATGCAAGTGAAACCATCATTACCTGTGATCGTGGGAGTTGCTGGCTGGCCTTCTCTTGCTATAAATGGGGCGGGGGGCCGAGCCTCGTTGCCCATCTTTTCCTTGCTCGCTTGCTTCTTCTTTCTTGCTCCATTGCTTGATGTGCCACCAATGGCGCCACGAAGGAAGCTCTCCGCCGCCGAGAAGGGAAAGGCCCTTCGCGAGGGACCCGGCTCGCCCGCGCCCAAGCGCGTACGTGGCCACCCACGCAAGCATGTCGTGTCCCCTGTCGCGGCCCACTGTCAGAGCGGCGCCGCGGCACGCGGAGGGGGTGTCCCAGCCGTGGCGATCTAGTCGACGAGGGGAGGCGTGCTTTGGTGGCGCGGCCTCCCCGTCCGCGCTTCCACAGGATGGAAGTGTCGCCAGAGTTTGTCGTCTGGTTGGAGAATCCGGCCGGCAAATGGCTCCAACTTCCGCGCTTCTTCGCCGACGAGCTGCCGGCCTCTGGTCCAGGCGGACTCTGGTTGTAAGCGGATGGTTGCTGCAGCAAGGCCTCTTGGGTTGTAGTCGCGACTTCTGCTGCCGGCAACATAGCCCTGACCCATGGTTGGCAGACGTTCGCCTGCGCGCGCGGCTTGGGCCGGCAGTGCACCCTCCACTTCAAGAACGATGGTGAATCAACCCTCTATGTAAGGGTGTTTGGGGAAGATGGTCGCCGTGCCGGGTGCTGCCCCGAGGCGAACGATGGAGAGTAGCTGCACGGTCTCTCGGACGGTTGCGACAAGGATGAGGGCGAGCCCACCCTCGGGGGCGGCCGTGCCTTGTCCAGCTACCTCAGCTCCTCCTCCGGCGATAGCTTCAGCAGTGATGGCTATGACCAGCCACCGTGCCCGCACTGAAGGTGGCAGTGGGTCATCTGGTCGCCGCGCCTCCGTGGAGGGCGAACAAGGATCCGACTAAGCTCGAGTGCCGCTAGGGGTCTGCCTCCGGAGATTGCTGCAACGCTGCTTTTGTTTTACTCGTTTTCCTGCATCAAGAATGTAACTAGTTTGGGACCAGGGGGGCGTGTATCGAACTATGGTTCCTCGGTTGTGGCACCGTGCATGTTGTGTCGTTATTTCGTGAAAAGATAACTGAGCCTGGTATATCCAGGACACCCTCTTCCTCATGAGGCGCTTTTTTCCTCGTGTCCATCTTGCCTTGGTGGCCTGCATTTGCTCAGGAACTGCAAAAGCTTGTTAGGAAGTGCGTTAAAAGATTTGCCGTTCGCCCTGGCCCTGACCTGGCGCCTTGTATCACGGTACCCAAGGGGCACGGACTAGGAGAGGCACGCCAGCTTTTGGGCTCGAACGAGGGTGGCTCGCGAGAAGGCAAAGAAAGGAGAAAAATGCTTGCAAGGGCACCTGCCTAGCCCCCTTGCGAGGCATGCGAGAGAGAGAATACGAGCTAACCTGAGCCGGAAAAATGCAGAGAGAGGTGAGGGGGTCAAATTAGCAAGGAATGCCGAAATCAAATTTTGATTAAGGAAAAGGAAGCCAAATGCGGAAAGAAAATGAAATGCCACGTCCGGCACCTAATCTAGTATTCAAGTCTTCTCACCAGCGTGGAGCTAAGTGCTGCCACTAGGCGTGGGCGGGAGCCCCAGGGCCTGAGGCCAGCACTCCTGAGACTCCGGGGCGTGTACAGCCCCAACTCATTATTACGTGAGAGTGTCACGGGCGGCGATTCTTCAAAGGCACCGGGCCTTCTTCACAGGCTCTGGGCCTTGCTTCACAGGCTCTGGGCCTTGCTTCACAGGCTCTGGGCCTTGCTTCACAGGCTCTAGGCCTTGCTTCATAGGCTCTGGGCCTTGCTTCATGGGTAAAACTCCCGAAAGTGCTGGATGTTCCAGGCGTTTTAGACTGGTACTCCGTCTTATGTCTCCAGGCGCACGGCGCTAGGCCTGGAGATGTGGACGACCTTGAACAGGCCCTCCCACATTGGTGAAAGCTTATGCAGCCCTTCCATGGAGAGGACCTACCTCAGGACTAGGTCACCCATCTCGAGTGTCCTGGAGCGGATGTTGCGGCAGTGGTATCGCCGCAGTGCTTGCTGGTACCTCGCCGCCCGTAGCGCAGCTTTGCGGCGACGTTCCTCCACCAACACGAGGTCCATCCCCTGCGTGGCGTCCTGCTGCATTTCATTGAACGCCAGGACTCGTGCGGAGCGATGCTTGACCTCGTGAGGGAGGATCGCTTCAGCACTGTAGACGAGGAAGAATGGAGTCTCTCCCGTTGGCTTGGTGGCGGTGGTCCGGATGGACCACAGTACAGACTGGAGCTCGTCGTGCCAGCCCCTACCGCAGGCCTCCAGCTTCTTCTTGAAGGTCCTGGTCTTGAGGCCCCTTAGGACCTCTATGTTAGCACGTTCGGCCTGACCATTGCTCCTGGGGTGGGCCACCGAAGCATAGCAGATCTGTGTTCCAAGGTTAGCACAGTAGGTTTTGAAGAGGTTGCTAGTAAACTGCAAACCGTTATCTATGATGATGCGGTTGGGGACCCCGAAGAGGCCCACGAAGCCCTTGATGAACTTGACAGCAGAGCCGACTGGGATGGTACGGACGGCTTCCACTTCCGCCCACTTGGTGAACTTGTCGATGGCGACGTAGAGGTAACGGTAGCCCCCTGGTACTCGAGGGAACGGGCCTAGGATATCCAGCCCCCAGACCGCGAACGGCCATGTGAGTGGGAAAGTTTGAAGGCCCTAAGCGGGCTGATGGATTTGCTTGGAGTGGAACTGGCAAGCTTTGCAAGACTTCACCAGCTCGGCTGCATCGTTGAGTGATGTAGGCCAGTAGAATCCACTGCGGAACACCTTGCCGACGAGGGTCCGTGACGATGAGTGGTTTCCGCAGTCCCTGCCGTGTATGTCAATCAGCAACTCCATTCCTTGGTCGCTGGATATGCAGCGTAGTGTGACATCATTCGGTCACTTCCTATATAACTCGCCGTCTTGGATACAGTATGCCGTGGCTTGCCGGGCCACGCGCTCCACCTCCTCTTCCTTCTCTGGCAACGTCTCGTGCGTTAAGTACTCCTTGAATTACTTGGTCCAGCATTCCTCCAGGGGCTCGAGCGCCAAGAGCAGCCGAGCTCCGGAGGTCGGTCCACAGGTCGGTGATCCCGTGGCCGGAGGCTGGGGGAGCTCTTCCCGAGGCTGATTCATGCTTGAAAGAGGTGGCACAGCTCATGGCTTGAAGAGTCGCTCCTCAAAGACGCCTGGCTCCCGCGGTTGCCGCTTGGATGCTCTCCTGGTGATGTCGTCGGCTTCGTTGTTGGTGCCTCGGGGCACATGCTGCAGCTCCAGGCCCGAGAACTGTTTCTCCATCTTGCGCACCTCCGCGAGGTAGGACTCCATATGCTCGTCCTTCGGCTCATACACCTTGTTGGAGAAGTTGACGAGGAGTTGTGAGTCGCCTCTGACGGTGAGGCGCTTCACCCCTAGGGCCGCTGCAGCCTTCAGGCCAGCTATGAGGCCTTCATATTCTGCGATGTTGTTGGAGACCTTCTCGTCGTGCTGAAAGTAGAGTTGCACAGCGTTGTAGAGCTTGTCCTGGGTGGGCGAGATGAGCACTGCCCCAGCCCCCGTTCCCTGGTGTGCGAAGGTGCCATCGAAATACATGACCCAACCGTCCGGAGCCTCACTTCCTGGGGAGGTGGACCGGTCTTCTCCTTCCTCAAGTGTCGGGGCATCCATTCATTCGGCCAAAAAGTCAGCGAGTGCGGCCCCCTTGATGACCCTGGTAGTGCTGAACTCCAATTGGAACGCTTGCAACTCGATGTTCCACTCAGCGACCCTTCCGGCTGAGTTAGGGCTCCTAAGTATCCTTTCCAGTGGGTAGGCTGAGACGACCTTGATGGGGTGGCCCTGGAAGTAGTGTCGCAGCTTGCGTGAGGCCACCAGGAGTGCGAGCAGGAGTTTCTGGGGCATGGGGTAGCGCGCTCTCGCGTCCCGTAGTACGGTGCTCACAAAGTACACCGGGTGTTCGACGAGGGCTAGCACACCGTCGAGGCTCGGTTCCTGCAGAGACCGGGGCATATCCTAAGGTGGAAGGGTCCCTGGGACCCGACTGTCCTCAGGAGCTTCTGTGACGCCGCCATGCTGAGCTTGGCCTTCCACCGCTGATGCCTTTGATGCGCCTTCCTAACCCCGTGCTACTTCAACCTTGGCTTGGCACGGTGCGCCTAGCTTGGCGCTCCTCCCGAACCGCCACCAACGCCGCACTGGCGGATTACGGGGTGGTAGCAAGGTAGAGTACCAGAGGTTCGAGGGGCCGTGGTGCCACCATCACTGTGGGCTAGTAAGGTATTTCTTGAGGTCTTGGAAGGCCCGGTTGGCCTCCGGGTTCCACTCGAACGGGCCCTTCCTCTTCACGAGCTTGAAGAATGGTAAGGCGCGCTCTCCTGGTTTGGAGATGAAACGCCCAACACGGTCACCCGCCCTGCTAGCTTCTGCATAACTTTGAGGGTCTACGGCGGGCCACGTCCTCGATAGCCTTGACCGTCTCCGGGTTCCCCTCGATCCCCATGTGGGATACGAGGAATCCCAACAGCTTGCCGGAGGGGACACCGAACACGCACTTCTCCGGGTTGAGCCTCAAGTTCACTTGGCGCAGGTTCTCGAAGGTCTCCTCCAAGTCTTGAATCAATGTCCCTGCCTCGCGAGACTTGACCACTATGTCATCGACGTAAGCCTCTGTGTTCCTCCAGAGTTGCCTCCCCAGAGCGATGTGCATCAACCACTGAAAGGTCACGCCCGCGTTGCGTAGCCCGAAGGGCATGCAGGTGTAGCAATACACCTCACATGGTGTCAGGAAGGCCGTCTTCTCCACATCTTCTACCACCATCTTGATTTGATGATACGCTAAGAACGCATCCAGCAAGCACAACATGTCACACTCGGCGGTGGAGTCAACAATCTGGTCGATACGCGGGAGTGGGAACGGGTCTTCTGGCAGGCTTTGTTAAGATTGGTGAAGTCGACGCACATACGTTCCTTCCTGCCTTTTTTCGGCACCACGAGAGGGTTTGCCAGCCATTCGGAGTATCGGACCTCTCGGATGGCACCTGCTGCTTCTAGCTTGCGTGTCTCCTGGACGATGAAGGCCTGCTTCTTAGTGGACTGCCGTCCTGCTCGCTACTTCACGAGACGGATGTTGTGGCATACTCTTAGATGATGCTGGATCACCTCCCTCGGGACCCCTACCAGCTGATTGGGCTCCCACGCGAATATCTCCTTGTTCACGCGCAAGAACCTCACCAGGGCTTCTTCTTGTTCCGTGTCAAGGCCGGCTCCTATGGTAAAGGTGGCTCTTGAAGACCCGTCCTCGCTGGCCGATACCTGCTTGGTTTTCACCTTGTCTTGGGTGAACAGCTTCTTCTTCTTGGTGGGCGTAGCCTCCCTGGCTGCGGGGGCACCGACGTCGGCGGGTTGTGCTGCTGTCGCGGTCTTGAAGGCGAGGTTGAGCGCTGTCACGACCTCCTTAGTGTCCCCCTTGATGGTGAGGACGCCCTTGCTCCCTGGCATCTTCATGAGGTTGTAAGCCGGGTGAGTCGCCGCCATGAACTAAGCGAGAGCCGGGTACCCGAGGATGGCGTTGTATGGGAGACCGATAGTGCGGCGGCATCTCCGGCCTGAACTTGGGCGGCCACTGCAAGATGTCGGATGTGGGGTTCCGGCAAACCCTTAAGGTTCGAACACTAGGGTGCGCGCGAAGTCTTTTCCTCCCACCGATCTACGCCCTAGCTCGCTTAGATCTCGCGGACGAACTCGACGAACTCGCAACACAGAAAGACACAAGATTTATACTCGTTCGGGACACCAGTGTGGTGTAATACCCTACTCCAGTGCGGTGGTGGTGGATTGCCTCTAGGGCTGATGATGAACAATACAATGGGAAGAACAACCTCCTGAGGTTGAGGTGTTCTTGGCTATCTTGTGTGTGTGGGGATGATCATCAGGCTCTCTATCCGAGATGAGGTTGATCCCTCAAGGATGGTGGTGGCTAACTCTATTTATAAAGGCCCGGGTCCTCTTCCCAAATATTGAGCGGGAAGGGAGCCAACAACGGCGGGCTAATTTAAAGGGGGACAACTAGTACAAGCCATACTGACAAAAGTGGTCTTCGCCTGCCAAAGGCTCTGGTGGTGACACCGTCTTGGGCTCCACGATGACCTCCGTCTGGCTGTCCTTCTGTTCTTCGTCTTGTTGCACCAAAATGGCAATCTTTGTCTGCTGCCTCGGTACTCCTCGCCTGCGCTGGCCCCCTTAGCACCAAAGAGGAAACAAGGACGCTGCGCACGCTGTCGCCCGCCTGGTGTCAATCGTCATTGCTTACGTCACGAGAGCCTGGTGAGGTTTGCCTCGCCTTGACATCTCCGCTCCTCGTGAGCGCTCCTAACTAGGCCACTGTAGAGGAGGTCTTGTGTCGTCCTCCTCGCGAGGCTTGGCCCCTTGCGAGGGTCTTGGATGCCTTGTTGATGAAGATGGGCTGTACGGCCTGCTAGCTTAGCCACGCCATGGGCCGCAGGCACGCAAGTCTGGGTCCCCCTTCCCAGAACGCCAACAATTGATGCACCTCTCAACGAGCTTACAAAGAAGGATGTGCCTTTTGTTTGGGGTACCGCAAAGGAAGAAGCCTTCACGGTATTGAAAGATAAGTTGACACATGCTCCTTTACTCCAACTTCCTGATTTTAATAAGACTTTTGATTTTGAATGTGATGCTAGTGGGATTGGATTAGGAGGTGTCTTATTACAAGATGGCAAACATGTTGCATACTTTTCTAAAAAATTGAGTGGGCCTAGTCTGAACTATTCTACTTATGATAAAGAATTATATGCTCTTGTTCGGACCTTAGAAACATGGAAACATTATTTATGGCCCCAGGAATTTGTTATACATTCTGATCATGAATCTTTGAAACCCACTAAAAGTCAAGCAAACCTGAACTGTAAACACAAGAAGGGTAAATAAAATGTTATTGCTGATGCATTGTCTCGTCGTTATACTATGCTTTCACAACTTGACTTTAAAATATTTGGTTTGGAGACCATCAAAGGTCACTATGTACATGATACTGAATTTAAAGATGTATTGCAGAATTGTAAGGAAGGGATGATGGAGAGCATCCCAAAGGTCATCCCCATGGACCCAAGTACATCTCCTACGACACCACTTGGACCCATGACACGAGCACGTGCGAGAGCTCTCGAAACCGACGTGACATCTTGATGCGGAGCATCCCACGATCATCCCCATGGATGCACCTACACCTCCAACGACACCACTTGGACCAATGACAAGAGCTCGAGCCAAGGATATCGAAGATAAGGTGAACACATTCCTCTTTGAACTTCCACTTTCTATGCATGAGACATGATTACTACCTAAGTCCAAGTTGTTGTGCATGATTAGGTACCAAGAGGACCCTCCCGAAGATGCACATGAAGATGTACAAGTCCCCAAGTTCACGGATGAAGAGAACCAATAGAAGGAGTCAAGTACACCTCCCAGGCCCCGGACATCCGGTCACGACCACGGATGTCCGGCCCCTGGAGCTTCACCCACCACAGCCGCTCAGCCGCCAGGACACTACAGGCCCCGGACATCCGGCCTCGCCAGCCCGGACATCCGTCCCTTCCCGAGCCCCCGGATATCTGGCCTCTAGCCCAGAAATCTGGACCCCACCGAATCCGAGAGCAACAAACCAGTTGCTCCAGCTCAGACATCCGGCCTCCTCTGCCCGGACATCCAGCCCGACGCCCGGACGTCCGGCCTCCCCTGTCTATGCACAGTGAAGGGCCGAGGCCCGTGTACCCCTTCTCCCCCCTAGACTATATATACTCCTCCTCGTCCTACTTTCTACGGTTAGCAAAGGATTAGCTTATATTTTGTGTGAGAGCTTTGATCATCCACTTGGATACCTTCTCCTCAGAGATTCGAGCCTCCACCGAAGAAGATCCCCCAAGAGGATTCAAGACCTTTTTTAGGGAAGAACTCAAGACCTCCTCACGGAGAAGACCGGCTACCCTTGTATCATCCTTAGTTGTCCGTGGATCATGTATCTTTCCTTATGTACTCGAGGATCTAGACATGTGTGACTTATTCGTGTTGGTTTAGTGTTTCCTCTTGTGTTTCCCCTTGTGTTTTCCCTCTTTTCCCCATCGTGTTCCTCGTGTTCCTTGCAAGATCCGCTCCTTTCGTGAAAGATCGGTCGATTAGGGTTCTACCCTACATCATCTTGGTATCAGAGCCAGGTTGATCACGATTTCGGAGCCTCCCTATTGTGTTTTCTAGCCTAATTTGGTTGACTTCGTCCTAAATTCGAAAATTCCCAACAAAAATAGCCCCCAATTTTTTTTGTGATTTGTTGGTGTGATGAAGTTTTGTTGGATTTGATCCGCGGATTCCGTGTGTTGCAGGTAGATCTAGCTTTCCATCCACTTTTCCCCAATTTCCATCCACAAATTTCTCTGAATTTTGCCCGGATTTAACCTCTCCCCACGTACATCTTCGAATCCATCCACAGATCTAGAGCCCGGACATACGGCCCGATAGCCCGGACATCCGGCGCCCCAGATATCTAGCCATCAGGCCCGGACATCCGGCCCCTGGCAGCACCACTTCCTCTTCACCACCCATTTTCCATCCATATTTCGCCAAATTTTCTTCCGCATACCTCCACCACTTCCTCATACCACCACCATTTCCGCATACCACCACCATCGCTTACCAACTCCAACTTCCACAATTTTTGTCCAATTTTGCTTTGAGAATTAGAGTTGTGGTACCGTGTCCTACTTGTGTTTTGGCTTTTTAGGTACGGTTCGACATCAACATCACCATCGCTCATCTTTGCCACGGACGCGTCATCAACAACGACAACCTCGACCAGACCTTGGTATTCGTGCCACCATTTTGACACATTACCGCAAGAAAGACCAGTAACCTCATCTTGGTATTGGACATATCACTCTTGCCATTACTTTCATAGCCATCATAGCCTTACTCCTTTGCGTTGCTTACCCATCGAGACTAGCCATTGAGTATTGCCGGCAACGAGACTTGTGCACATTAGTGATCATACTTCCCATAGCATACATACATCATTGTTGCCTATCTTGGTATCATCTATTGTGTCACAAAGTTGTCATCGCATACACAATTGATATCTTGGTTCGTCAAGCATTGCATGAGAAAAGAGCTCAAACATCAAAGAACCAAACAAGCTTTCAAGCAAAAAGGGAAATATAAGCAAAGAGCTTTTAAGCAAGAACCATAGCACCATACAACATTAAGATTGTCATACTCGATCATCTTGGATCATATCATAGAAACACCTTGCATAGAACATACTTGGGATAGAAGTCGTTACATTTTTGCTTAGTAGGTTGTGCACAACTCTTTGTATCCGCCTATTGTGCAATCGTGCTAGCGTCTCTCTAGTGTTGTGCAACAAGAGAATTTTTGTGGATTCCATATTTTGGCTCATCCTTGGTTGCATGACCCCACTTATCTTTTTGCGTGTGTGTTTCCGTGTAGTTTATCTTGCTTGGTCTACTTGTTGCATTGCAATCTTGTGAATCTTTTCGAACATTATTGAAGCTCACTTACAATTGCATCAAATTTTGTGCCACGATCCTAACCAAGCTCCACCATAAGATTTTACTTGTGTTGGTGTGAGAAACCGACAAGAATTGGTACCAATCCATCCACTTTCAACTTCGGTCAAGGTACATTTGGTATTCGTTATTCTCTTTCCACCACTCACATTTTTCTTGGATTGATGGATAGGCCAAGTACTTCTACAAACCTACTCTTCATTGAGAACGACGATGACATGAACTCCTACGTCACCAAGAGCCATCTCTTTGGTGCACAACATGCTTTGCATCAAGAGCAACGAGCAATGAGTGAACGCATCGACAACCTCGCCGCCGACTTGCGACTCTCCGAGCAACATAGAAGGGACTACTTTGACCACAAGCTCGACGATCACAAGCAAGAGAATGATGCAAGGACGGATGAGATTCGCACTTTGTTGCTCAATCGCTCTTGTTCCACTTCGTCCTCTTCAAGAAGGACCCGCTCAAGTCGACACTCCGACTTCACCCTCTTGGGATCAAGTACACCGACATCGAACACTCTTTGCCGTGCCGCGCACAATGATTGTGAAGCAAGCCTCAATCCTCTATGCGACACCGACTATCAAGAGCGCCGACAATGTCAAACCCAAGCGGCTTTTGTGCTAGCACGAGAACGACAACGACAACGCCAACATGAAGAGGAAGAGAGAGCATGTCTTCACCAAGATGCACAAGATGCCGAGGCACAATGCCAAGAACAACAACTCCGTGTAGCTCAGGCACTTGCAGCGCAACAAGCCCTCCGAGATTCAAGTCGAGCCGTAGCCAAGAGAGGCCGACAAGCTCGTGAACAAGACAAAGCACTTCGCGCAGAAGTTCAAGAACGAAGATTTCAAGCTCGCGTGCATCGTCAACTTCCTCAAGTTCCTCCTCAAGCTCTACAAGCTCCTCCACAAGCTCGCCAAGAACATCCAGTTCATCAAAAGCATGAAGACAATGGAATTCATCCACGACAAGAGCAACATGAGATTCACAACTCTCGTCACCAAGAGCAACACAAGCTTGACAATCATCAAAAATATGGGCGTCATCATCCCCGACCCCAACACAATGAAGAGCAACGCTACGGCAAGATCAAGTTCACCATGCCCAAGTTCAATGGAAGCAACGATCCCGAAGAGTATCTTTCAAGGGCATTGAAGGTCGAAAAAATCTTCCGTTTGCACAACTATGAAGAAGACAAGAAGATCGCAATGGCATCCCTTGAGTTCCAAGACTATGTCCTCATTTGGTGGGAACAAGTTATCAAGCGCCGAGAGACAAGAGGTGAACCACCAATCCGATGCGGAGCATCTATGATCATCCCCATGTACACTCAAGCATAAGCCTTTGGACTGAAGGTGAACTCACTCCTTTCCGAATCTTCCTTTTCCGCATGTAAGACATGGATGCTACTTTAAGTGCGGACCTTGTGCATACTCAGGTACACCCGAGGAGACCATGGAGAGCCCAAGGACCAAGGCCAAGCATACACGGAAGTGAAGGAAGGAGAAGGAAGAAGGGCTAGCTACTACAGCGGCCGGACATCCGGCCCTAGCCCGAACATCCGGCCCAGCCCGGACATCCGGCCCGACCCTCGGAAATCCGGCATCGGCCATCCAGAGAGCACCGCAAAGGCCCAGCGTAGCCTGGACATCCGGCCATCACCCCGGACATCCGACTCCTCCCAAAGCCCCGGACATCCGGTACCCTTCGCCCGGAAATCTGGCCCCTCCATCACCGAATGCATCTGGAAGACGCAGGCCAGCCCTGACATCCGGCCCCTTGCCCCAGACATCCGGCCCTTCCCGAAGCCCCGGACATCCGGCCCCTGCCTGTGCGCAGAGAACGGGCCAAGGGCCCATGTATCCTCTCCCACTTACCCCTTCGTGGATAAGATCTATATATACTCCACCTCCTTCAAGTTAGGGTTAGCAAAGGATTAGCTCATATTTGTGTGAGAGCTTTGCTCATCCACTTGGACACCTTCTCCTCGGAGATTTGAGCCTCCACCGGAGAAGATCCCCTGTGACACCTTAATTGTATCCTACCTTAATTGAATCCCAACTCGTTGTCAGGTTTTTGTCTCTGTGTGTTTTGTCTTTGTCATGCATCTCATATCATGCCATCATGTGCATTACATTTCCATACGTGTTCGTCTCATGCATTCGAGCATTTTCCCCGTTGTCCGTTTTGCATTCCGGCGCTCCTATGTCCTCTGGTGTCCCTTTCTACCTCTTTTCGTGTGCAGGTGTTAACCATTTTCGGATTGGACCGAGACTTGTCATGCGGCCTTGGTTTACTACCGGTAGACCTCCTGTCAAGTTTTGTGCCATTTGGACTTCGTTTGATACTCCAATGGTTAACCGAGGGACCGAAAAGGCCTCGTGTGTGTTGCAGCCCAACACCCCTCCAAAGTGGCCCAAAACCCACCTAATCCTCTCCCATCACCTAGGTCGTTCGATCACGATCGCGTGGCCGCAAACCGCACCTCATTTGGAGCTTCCTAGCTCCCTCTTCCTCTATTTAAAGGCCTCCCCCGAAATTTTCGGGTCTCTCCAACCCCTAACCCTAGAAAATCTCCTCGCGCCGCGCCGGACATGTCCGTTCCCGCCGGACGTCCAGACACCGCCGCCCCAGACCACTGAAATGCCACCACGTCAGCCGCCCAGAGCCCCACATCACCGCGCCCGCCGAAGCCCGCCGCGGCCCGTGGCCGGCCCGCCCGCCGCCCTTCTCCTCCTTAGCCGCGCCGCCCCGTCTCCTCCTACGCCAGCGAGCCACCGCCGCGGGCACCTCGTCGCCCGACCCCGCCGGTGCTGCCTCGCTCGTCCCACGTCGGCGACCAAGCCCCCGCGCCGCCCGAGACCGTCCACCGCCACCACACCTCAACGCCGGCGCCACCTCGCCGTCCGGCTCCCTCTCTCCGTCGACTCCAGCGCCCCCCGACGAACTCCAGCCAGACGAACCTCGGGATCCGTGCCCGACTGGATCTGGATCTTAGATTCGAAATCTCGGTTGACTTTTTCCCCTGAAACCCTAGTTTTTATGCATACTTTGACGCATCATAACTTCATCATCGTTGCTCTGATTCGTGCGTGTAGCATATCAAAATGTTCGTCTCGACGAGTACATCATTTCATCTCATTGCATCATTTTCATTTGAGCTCATCTTGATGCCCGAAATGCTGTTGGAAGAGGGCTATGTGATGATAGTTTCAGATCTGTTTCAGCAAATGCACTTTTGTCATTTTTGCCATGATTAATGTGCGCTTGCTATGATCCTGAGCTCTATATGTGTTTTGAAGAATGCCATGCCATCTTTACAGGGGTGTATGCCATGCATTTTTTTGATCTTTGTGGTGACTAGCACAAGCATGCAAAGTAGCTTACTCAATGATGCTGATTTCAGGGACTTAGAATTTCACTAAGTCCTTGCCCTGTCATTATTTTTATGCCATATGTTCATGTTGATTCCTAGTGATCAGTGCCTCTTTTGAGCATGATCAGTAAGGATGTTTTGTAGATAATTTTGTGCTCTATCCATCCATGTCTTTGTTTGCAATTATGGAGCACCCTAGCTTGAGTCAATCGAGCTCTACTTTTGCTATAAAATGTTCCTGGCAGATTGTTAACATGTTTAGCGATTTTGTCGAGCTTGTTGTTGTTGATCCATGCATGCTATGTTCTTGTTCTCGCCATGTCTAGCTTCTATGCTATGTCTATTTCCTGGGTGTATGCTTAGATTATCATGCAATGCCTTGTGGTGAGTGCATCGAGCTCGTAAACATGCCTACTCGTTATCTCTTTTGCCATGCTCCAGTTTTTCACTAAGTCTGAATCTGTTTTCGTTAATTGCTATGTTCACATGCTTGCAATTGTATTTTCTGATCCCTTTTGACTCATGGTCAGTAAGGAACTTTTGTTGTATGCTTTGAGTAGCTTCATGCCATGCCTTGCTTTGCCATGATATGTTCCTGTAGCATGTAGGTATCGTGCTCTAAACATTGCTTCCTGATAATAAATTGCTGACATGCTGTTAATTGCACCAAGTCTGAAACCTGTTCTCTTTGGCATTTTGCCATGCTTGTTTGAGCTTGCTATTGAGTGAATTAGCCGTAGCTCAGTGTTCATAATTTGTGAAGCATCATGAGTGGATCCCTGCCATGTATTTTGTTTCCATGTTTGAGTGCAGTAGCTTAATAATCTTGATGAATTAGAAGGCTACTTGCTGTTTATCGCAGACCGGTGCCATATTTGTTTTGCTTGTCATTTCCAAACCGTGCATCCGATTCCGGTGATCTTTATATCCATTTCGACCAAAATCACCTCCCCTTTCCAGTGGCACTCTTGTATTTCCACGTTGAGGCCAGGTTCTATCATTCCTTTCCAAATCTTGCATATGCATCACATATCGCATCCCACATATCATACCATGTTTTGCATCATGTTGCTTGAGCATTGCACGTGGTTGATTGTGTTCCTTTTGCTTGTTTTTCTTGCTTGGGTAGAGCCGGGAGACGAGTACATGATCGAGGAGCCCATTGAGTATGCTTACGAGGATCGAGACAACTCTGAGAACTTTGTAGGCAAGATGACAATCCCCTTGAAAACACTTCTATCTTTGCTTGCTAGATGCTCGCTCTTTTGCTATGCCTATGCTACGATACCTACCACCTGCTTATCATGCCTTTCACATTGCCATTTAAAACCTCTAACCCACCTTGTCCTAGCAAACCGTTGTTTGGCTATGTTACCGCTTTGCTCAGCCCCTCTTATAGCGTTGCTAGTTGCAGGTGAAGATTGGAGATCGTTCCTTGTTGGAACATGTTTATTGTTGGGATATCATCATATTATGTTGTTTATCTTAATGCACCTATATACTTGGTAAAGGGTGGAAGGTTCGGGCTTATGCCTGGTGTTTTGTTCCACTCTTGCCACCCTAGTTTCCGTCATATCGGTGTTATGTTCCCAGATTTTGCATTCCTTACACGGTTGGGTTATAATGGGAACCCCTTGACAGTTCGCCTTGAATAAAACTCTTCCAGCAATGCCCAACCTTGGTTTTACCATTTGCAACCTAGCCTCTTTTTCCCTTGGGTTTCCGGAGCCCAAGGGTCATCTTTATTAAACCCCCCGGGCCAGTGCTCCTCTGAGTGTTGGTCCAAACTAGAGCCCCTTGCAGCGCCACCTCGGAAAACTCGAGGGCTGGTTTTAGTTGTATGGATTGCTTATCCGGTGTGCCCTGAGAACGAGATATGTGCAGCTGCTATCGGGATTTGTCGGCACATTCGGGTGGTGTTGCTAGACTTGTTTTACCATTGTCGAGATGTCTTGTAACAGGGATGCCGAGTCTGATCGGAATGTCTTGGGAGAAGGAATATCCTTCATTGACCGTGAGAGGTTTTGATAGGCCAAGTTGGGACTCCCCTGCAGGGATTTGAACTTTCTAAAGCCGTGCACGCGGTTATGGGCAGATGGGAATTTGTTATTGTCCGGTTGTAGATAACCTGAAACTTAACTTAATTAAAATGCATCAACCGCGTGTGTAACCGTGATGGTCTCTTCTAGGCGGAGTCCGGGAAGTGAACACGGTGTTGGAGTAATGCTTGACGTAGGTTGTTCTAGGATCACTTTTTGATTATAGTTGTTCGACCGTGCTTTTGCTTTCTCTTCTCGCTCTCATTTGCGTATGTTAGCCACCATATATGCTAGTCGCTTGCTGCAGCTCCACATCATACCTTTACCTTACCTATAAGCTTAAATAGTCTTGACCGCGAGGGTGTGAGATTGCTGAGTCCCCGTGACTCACAGATTCCTTCCAAAACCAGATGCAGGGACCGATGATACCATTCCAGGTGAGTCAACTGAGCTCAAGTGGCTGTTCGATGAGGACTCGGGACGATACTACGTGTCTTTCCCAGATGATCAGTAGTGGTGCCCAGTTGGGGCGTTCGGGGACTATGTTGCATTTGGGGTTTATCTTTATTTTGGTTCTGTAGTTGGACCTTGAGTGTATTTGGACGAATGTAATGTTATTTATGCATTGTGTGACGTGGCGAGTGTAAGCCAACTATGTATCTCTTTCCCCTTTATGTATTAAATGGGTTGTTTGCAAAGATTACCTCATTTCCAACATTGCTTTCAATGCGGTTATGCCTCTAAGTCGTGCTTCGACACGTAGCCGCATCGAGGGCGTTACATCCCCCAAGCGGATTCAAGACCCCTTTTGGGGAAGAACTCAAGACCTCCTCACGGAGAAGACCGGCTACCCTTGTACCGTCCTTAGTAGTCCGTGGATCATGTATTTTTCCTTATGTACTCGAGAATCTAGCACATGTGTGACATATTCGTGTTGGTTTAGTGTTTCCTCTAGTGTTTCCCCTTGTGTTTTCCCTCTTTTCCCCCTCATGTTCCTCGTGTTCCTCGCGGGATCCGCTCCTTTCGTGAAAGATCAGCCGATTAGGGTTCTACCCTACATCACATCTCTCCTCTCACATTTCCACTTTGATGCACATGAGACATGGCTACTACATCAAACAGAGACATTGTGCATACTCAGGTATCAAGGAGTTGGCCATGAATAAGCTAAGGAGCAAGGAGGATCAGAAGAGGAAGATGGACGTGAAGACGGAGAAGAAGGTGAGATGGAGAAGAAGTCCCAGCCACCGGACGACCGGTCGGGACCGGACGTCCGAAGTCTGAAGCTCCAGCCGAACCCCAATGAGCGGATGTCCATCCCTGACCGGACGATCGGTGCCCCTGCACCCGAGCCAAACGAGCGGACGACCGGCGCCACCGGACATACGGCGACCGGACGACCGGCCTCCTCGAGGATCTAGCACATGTGTGACTTATTCGTGTTGGTTTAGTGTTTCCTCTTGTGTTTCCCCTTGTGTTTTCCCTCGTTTCCCTCCTCATGTTCTTCGTGTTCTTCGCGGGATCTGCTCCTTTCGTGAAAGATCGGCCGATTAGGGTTCCACCCTACATCATCTTGGTATCATGATCCACGTTGATCACAATTTCGGAGCCTCCTCTCGTTGTTTTCTAGCATAATTTTGTTGTGTTCTTCCCCAATTTCGAAAATCACCACCAAAAATAGTCCCAATTTTTTTTGTAATTTGTTGGTTTGACGAAGTTTTGTTTTGATCCATATATTTGCTTGGTTTCAAGTGGATCTAGCATATCCCCATTTTTTCCCACTTCCCATCCACGAAATCTCTCCAATTTGTCCTTTGGAATCATCCATTTCCGCCCCCATTCGAAAATTTCCGCCCCAAACGAGATCTGGATTCGTCGGGCCAGACATCCAGGCCATCGGTCCAGACATCTGGGTCCCCGGCCGGACGTCCGGCTCCTGGAGCACCAAATTTGCTCGGTTCTGGATAGACATCCCAGGAAATCCGGACTCCACCCTGGACATTCGGCCCGTGGATGGGTCACTCTTTCATTGTTGTCTCCTTCTTGTTGTCTACATGATACATCTCGCGAACGGAGGAGCGACATTGGAGATTGGCTCGACGGACCTTCAAGTTGAGGAGCGCTCGGACTTATTGGATGCACCTTCGAACCTCCACTCATGCCACGACATTGAGCATTGGGACACCAACACCTCCATATTTTTTGATTGTGCTCACACATGTCATGCTCGATGGACATATCATACACATGACAAATTTGCATCTTATGCATGGATTGACTCATATTATGATTGCCTAGTTCCATCTTGTCTTTCTATGTCATCCATGATATATGAGCTTGTCCATTTCCTTAGCAAATTTGTTGTGATCTTTCTTGATGGCATATTCATACATCATGATCATATTACCCATCATCAATTGCATGATCACATACTCATCTTGAGCATCCATTGCCATATTCATGCTATTGATAAACCGTCTCTCTATGACATCATTTTGCGCCATGGTTGCATTCATCGTATTCACAACACATTTGTGTGCGCAATGAATGTTTTTCCACCATGAATGCTTTGCATACCATTCCATATCTTTTGGATAAGCTTCATGCACCTTGTCATGATCAATCTTGTCGCACGGACTCTTTCTTACTTGATGGAAACTTTGTGTGCGCTAATCATTGTACTTCCGAGTGTCGTTTGTGTTTGCTCCTTTTGCATGTATACCACTCCGGCGACACCTTGGAGTACTTGGATTGCGCAATGTCTTCAACTCCGTCCAACTACAAGTCCGTCCACAACAACTGTTTCCATGGTGATGAGGATCACGACCCGAGGACGGATCTTTCTCAAGGGAGGGGAGATGATGCAGAGCATCCTACGATCATCCCCATGTACACTCAAGCATACGCCTTTGGACCTAAGGTGAACTCGCTTCTTTCCGAATCTTCCTTTTCCGCATGTAAGACAATGATGCTACTTCAAGCGCGGACCTTGTGCATACTAAGGTACACCCGAGGAGACCATGGAGAGCCCAAGGACCAAGGCCAAGCGTGCACAGAAGTGAAGGAAGGAGAAGTAAGAAGGGCCAGCTACTACAGCAGCCGGACATCTAGCCCTAGCCTGGACATCCGGCCTGACCCCCGAAAATCCAGCATCGGCCATCCAAGGAGCACCGTAAAGGCCCAGCACAGCCCGGACATCCGGCCATCACCCCGGACATCCGGCTCCTCCCGAAGCCCCGGACATCCGGCCCCCTTTGCCCGGAAATCTGGCCCCTCCATCACCAAATGCATCTGGAAGACCCAGGCCAGCCCGGACATCCGGCCCCTTGCCCCGGACATCCGGCCCCAAGCCCGGACATCTGACCCTTGCCTGTGCACAGAGGACGGGCAAGGGCCCATGTATCCTCTCCCACTTACCCCTTCGTGGCTAAGGCCTATATATACTCCGCCACCTCCTTCTAGTTAGGGTTAGCAAAGGATTAGCTCATATTTTGTGTGAGAGCTTTGCTCATCCACTTGGACACCTTCTCCTTGGTGATTTGAGCCTCCACCGGAGAAGATCCCCCAAGCGGATTCAAGACCCCTTTTAGGGAAGAACTCAAGACCTCCTCACGGAGAGGACCGGCTACCCTTGTATCGTCCTTAGTTGTCCGTGCATCGTGTATCCTTCCTTATGTACTCGAGGATCTAGCACATGTGTGACTTATTCGTGTTGGCTTAGTGTTTCCCCTATTATTTTCTCTCGTTTGCCTCCTCGTGTTCTTCGTGTTCATTGCGGGATCCGCTCCTTTCATGAAAGATCGGCCGATTAGGGTTCCACCCTACATCACCATCACTACTTGGGCACAAATGAAGGATGTCATGCGAGCACACTTTGTGCCTAACTACTACAACTGCGACCTTTTCAAGAAACTCCAACTAATCAAGCAAGGAACCAAGAGCGTTGAAGAGTACCACAAGGAGATGGAGATTGCCATGATAAGAGCCAACATCACGGAAGACGATGAGCAAATAATGGCACGTTTCTTGAATGGACTCAACCATCCTATCAAGAAGATCATCGACTTCCAACCATACTCGAACCTCATCGAGCTAGTGCATCAAGCTACCAAAGCGGAACATCAAGTGCAAGAAGATTACAAGTATGCCAGGTTCTCATCCATGTCCTACGGCTTCTCCAACACCCAAGCTTCAACGACTCCCACACCGTCTACCAAGCCTTCTACAAGAAACATCGACAAGTCGAGTTTCAAGAAAGATTCATCAACTCCAAGTCATCCTCCTACTACAGGCAACTTCAAGCCGAGAGCTTCATCATCATCCACTCCAACCGATGAGACTGTCGAGACAAGTTCCATCAAATGCTTCACATGCGGAGGCCGAGGCCACAAGTCCTACGAGTGCACCAACAAGCGGACCATGATCCTCAACGACGACGGCACCTACGACTCAATGAGTGAAGGAGAAATGGACGCTCTTGAGCAAGTCGCCATGCACTGGCAAGTGAGCGATTAAGAGGAACAAGTCTTTTGCGATGAAGATTCGAGTCCCGCTCTAGTTTTCTCCAAGGTCTTGACTCTCCAACATCACCAAGAAGAAGACCAAAGATGCCACATATTCCACACCAAGGCCGGCATCAATGGGCGCTCTGTCAAGGTCGTCATCGATGGAGGGAGCTATCATAATCTCGCAAGTGAAGAACTTTGCTCCAAGCTCCAATTGTCCAAGACAAAGCACCCACATACATACAAAGTGCAATGGCTTAGCGACTCTGGCACTATCCAAGTCGAGCATCGAGTACAAGTCTCTTTCAAAATTGTGCCTACGAAGACACCTTAGAGTGCGACGTCGTTCCAATGACCATTTGCCACCTTCTCCTTGGACTCCCATGGCAATGTGATAGAGGAGTCATCCACAACGGCTGAACGAACCACTACATCTTCAAGATGAAGGGCAAGGAGTATGTCCTTCGTCCCATGTCTCCAAGCCAAGTTGTCGCCGACAAGCAAGCCACCCATCATGGAGATAATAGTGAGAGAGGGAGCCATCAAAAAAAGAGTGAGTGCCACAAGCCCAAATCGAGCACCTCCACGATGAGCGAAAAGAAGAACTTAGTCCTATTTGCCACCAAAAGTGAGATAAGAGGAGTGTGTGGGAACCCATATAGTGTCCTACACTACGTCCTTTTGTGCAAGGACAATGAACCACAAACTAACACCTCTCACACTCTTCCTATAGTGTTGTCTTCTCTTTTGCAGGAATTTCACGATGTTTTCCCCGAAGAGCTACCTCCGGGACTACCTCCACTCTGAGGCATTGAGCACCGCATCGACCTCATCCCCGGAGCACGGCTTCCGAACAAAGCTCCCTACCGCGTCAACCCGAAAGAAAAAAAATAAATACAAAGGAAAGTAAAGCATCTCATAGACCATGAACATGTGTGTGAAAGTTTAAGCCCTTGTGCCGTCCCAGTAATTCCTGTGCCAAAACGAGATGGTAGCTTTCTCATGTGCTCCGATTGTACACCTATCAATTCTATCACCATTCTTTATACATATCCCATTCCACGCCTAGATGATATGCTTGATGAACTTAGTGGTTCCACTATCTTTTCAAAAATTGATCTTAAGAGTGGTTACTATCAAATCCGCATACAAGAGGGTGATGAACGGAAAACCGCTTTCAAAACCAAGTTTGGATTATATGAGTGGTTGGTCATGCCTATGGGTCTATCGGAAGTACCGGGTACTTTTATGCGTCTTACGAATCATGTCTTTCGCACTTACATTGGTGTGTTTGTTATGGTCTACTTCGATGATATCCTTGTTTTTAGCAAGTCTCTCAAAGAACATGTCACCCATGTCCGAACCATTTTATAAACTCTTCGAAAAGAGCATCTCTATGCTAATATGGAGAAATGCCTTTTTGCCGTTGACAATCTCGTTTTCTTGGGTTTTGTTGTTTCCTCTAAGGGTGTTCATGTTGATGAGTCCAAGATCAATGCTATCAAGACTTGGCCAAAGCCAACCAACTTGCTTCAAGTGCGTAGTTTTCTTGGCCTTGCAGGTTTCTATCGTCGTTTTGTGAAAGATTTTAGCACCATTGCTTCTCCTTTGCATGCTTTGAGCAAGAAGAACGCGCCTTTTGTTTGGGGACCATCCCAAGATAACGCTTTCAATGAGCTTAAGAATTTGCTTACTCATGCTCCCGTGCTTGCATTACCCAACTTTGACAAACCCTTTGAGATTCAATGCGATGTTAGTGGTAATGGCATAGGAGGTGTGTTAACGCAATAGAAGCGCCTCATAGCTTACTTTAGTGAGAAACTCTCTGGCGCGCAACTCAATTACCCCATATATGACAAAGAGCTATATGCTTTAGTCCGTGTTTTGCATGAATGGGAATGCCATCTTCGCCCTCATGAGTTTATCATTGATACCGATCATGAAACGCTCAAGTATATTAAGGGCCAAACCAAGTTGAACAAGCGTCATGCTAAATGGAGTGAATTTATTGAGTCTTTTCTTATGTCACCAAGTACATTGAAGGTAAAGAAAACATTGTGGCAGATGCCCTTTCCCGCATATGCATGCTTGTTACTCAACTTGAATTGGATGTCATTGGCTTTGAGCATATAAAAGACTTCTATGAGCATGATCCTACTTTTTCTACTCCTTATACCAAGTGTTTGACGCGCACCTCTTGGGAATGCTATTACATGAAAGATGGATATCTTATGAGAGCTAACAAGCTTTGCATCCCTGAGTCTTCTCTTCGGTTGTTGCTTTCACAGGAATCTCATGGAGGAGGCTTAATGGGACATTTTGGACAAGACAAGTCGTTCGCAACGCTCTCAAAGAACTACTATTGGGCCAAGATGTTTCGTGACGTCAACCGCTTCACCAACCGATGCTCTACATGCCACAAAGCTAAGTCTAAAGATCAATCCCATGGCCTTTACATGCCTCTACCAATTCCATACCAACCATGGGAAGATATTAGCATGGATTTTGTACTTGGATTGCCTAGGACTCGCAATGGAAAGGATTCAGTATTTGTCGTTGTGGACCGTTTCTACAAGATGGAACATTTCATTCCTTGCGACAAGATAGACGATGCTTCACATATTGCAAACCTCTTTTGTAGGGAAATATTGCGTCTCGGACCACGACGTCAAGTTCCTATGCTACTTTTGGAAGACCCTGTGCACCAAGCTCGGAATCAAGCTACTCTTCTCCACGGCTTACCATCCTCAAACCAACGGCTAGACGGAGGTGACCAACCGCACACTCTCCGCTCTACTTCGATTACTCATCAAGAAGAACATCAAGGAGTGGGAGGAGTGTCTACCTATCGCCGAGTTCGCCTACAACCGTGCAAGACACTCAACAACCGGCAAGTCCCCCTTCGAGGTCGTCTACGGATTCAACCCTTGGTCCACATTGGACATTCTTCCTCTACCGCTACAAGAGCGCATCAATATGGACGCAAGTGCACGTGTGCACCATCTCAAGAAGGTGCATGAAGATACAAGGCAAACCATCGAGCGCCAAGTACAACGACTTGCGACCAAGCGCAACATCAACAAGCACCCCATGGTATTCAACATTGGAGATCTTGTGTGGCTACACCTTCGCAAGGATCATTTCCCCAATGAACGCAAGTCCAAACTTCGACCACGCGTGGATGGACGCTTCAAGGTGCTCGAACACTACAAGAACAACGCCTAAAAGATCGACATCCCACGCGACAAGTACTCCGTGAGCGACATCTTCAACATCAAAGATCTCTCGCCCTACCATGGTGATGAGGATTTCGATCCAAGGATGGATCTTCCCCAAGGGAGGGGAGATGATGCAGAGCATCCCACGATCATCCCCATGGACGCACCTACACCTCCAACGACACCACTTGGACCAATGACAAGAGCTCGGGACAAGGCTATCGAAGATAAGGTGAACTCACTCCTCTCCGAACTTCCACTTTCTATGCATGAGAGATCGTTACTACCTAAGTCCGAGTTGTTGTGCATGATCAGGTACCAAGAGGACCCTCCTGAAGATGCACATGAAGATGTACAAGTCCCCAAGTTCACGGATGAAGAGAACCAACGGAAGGAGTCAAGTACACCTCCTAGGCCCAGACATCCGGCCACGACCCCGGACGTCCGGCCCCGAGAGCTTCACCCAACAAAGACGCAGGCGCCAGGACACTACATGCCCCGGACATCCGGCCCTTCCCGAGCCCCCGGATATCCGGCCTCCAGCCCGGAAATCCGGACCCCTCCGAACCCGAGAGCAACAAACCAGCTGCTCCAGCCTGGACATCCGGCCTCCTCAGCCCCGACATCCGGCCACGCGTGATAGCCCGAACATCTGGCCCGAAGCCCGGACGTCCGACCTCCCCTGTCGACGCACAGTGAACGGCCGAGGCTCGTGTACCCCTTCTCCCCCCTAGACTATATATACTCCTCCTCATCCTACTTTCTAGGGTTAGCAAAGGATTAGCTCATATTTTCTGTGAGAGCTTTTCTCATCCACTTGGATACCTTCTCCTTTGAGATTCGAGCCTCCACCAGTGAAGATCCCCCATGCGGATTCAAGACCCCTTTTAGGGAAGAACTCAAGACCTCCTCACGGAGAAGACTGTCTACCCTTATATCGTCCTTAGTTGTCCGTGGATCGTGTATCTTTCCTTATGTACTCGAGGGTCTAGCACATGTGTGACTTATTCGTGTTGGTTTAGTGTTTCCTCTTGTGTTTCCCCTCGTGTTCCTCGTGGGATCCGATCCTTTCGTGAAAGCTCAGCCGATTGGGGTTCTACCCTACATCACATCTCTCCTCTCACATTTCCACTTTGATGCACATGAGACATGGCTACTACCTCAAACAGAGACATTGTGCATACTCAGGTATCAAGGAGTTGGCCATTAAGAAGCTAAGGAGCAAGGAGGATCAGAAGAGGAAGATGGACGTGAAGACGGAGAAGAAGGAGAGATGGAGAAGAAGTCCAGGCCACCGGACGACTGGTCGGGACCGGACGTCTGGAGTTTGAAGCTCCAGCCGAACCCCAGAGAGCGGACGTCCGTCCCGGACCGGACGACCGGTGCCCCTGCACCCGAGCCAAACGAGCGGACGACCGGCCTCCTCTGGAAATCCGCTACACCAGCATCCGAGCCAGAACGAGTGGACGACCGGTAGCCACCGGACATCTGGCCGCCCATGAGACACCGGACGACTGGTCCCCAGCGGACGTCCGGTTCCTAGCTGTGTCCAGTTGCGGGCTGAGGCCCATGTACCCCTTGACTTCACCCCCATTTGCACTAAGACTATAAATAGACCTCTCCCTCCTCCTAGCTAGGGTTAGAATTGGTTTAGCTCATTTTCAGAGATAGAGCATTGCTCATCCACATCGGATCTACTCCACGAGAGAGACCGCGGCCCCTCTTTGGATTCAAGACCCCTCTAAGGGAAGATCCCCTCGTGGATTCAAGACCTCCTCACGGAGAAGACCGTCTACCTTTGTATCATCCGTTGTTGACTTTGGATCTTGTATCTTCCTTTGTGTTCATGGATCTAGCGCATTTGTGATCATACTTGTTGGTTTGAGTGTTCTCTTGTGTTCCCCTCGTGATTTTCCCCTCGTTTCCCTCCTCATGTTCTTCGTGTTCATCGCAGGATCCGCTCCTTTCGTGAAAGATCGGCCGATTAGGGTTCCTACCCTACACCATCTTGGTATCAAGAGACATGTTGATCACGATTTCAGAGGCTCCCCGTTGTGTTGCTAGCCTAGTTTTTGTTGTTTTTGTCCCTAATTCAAAAATTCCCCCTCAAAAATAGCCCCAAGTTTTTTTTGTGATTTGTTGGTGTGTTGAAATTTTGTTGGATTTGCCTTGTTTTGAGTGGATCTAGCTTTTTTCCCCTTGCCCCACCCTTTCCATCCATGAAATCGCTCGGATTCGATGAACTTCGACCTCTCCATCACGAACACCACCAGTTCATCCCGTGCTCGATTTTCACACGGGCACCAGACGTCCGCTCGCCACCGAAAGTCCGCCGACCGGACGACCGCTCACCACCGGACGTCCGGAGTACACTGACGAAACTGAATTTTCTTCAGTTTTGGTCACCACCACCGCCCCACATTTCCACATACGCACTCCTACCACCTCTACACCATCACCACTTCCGCATACCACCACCTTTGCCTACCCGCTTCGCACTCCGACACGTGTTTCCACTTCAAGCTTTGAGAATTTGAGTTCCGGTTCCGTATCCCTTTGTGTTTCGGCTATCTAGGTATGGTCCGACATCAACATCACCGCCGCTCATCTTCGCCACGGATGCGTCATCAAGAACGACCACCGCGACTACATCTTGGTATTCGTACCACCCATTTGATCACCGTCATCTATTCTTGCTTACAGATGAGGAACCAAAGAATGGAAACCTCACCTTGGTATTGGACATATCACTCTTGCCATTACATTGATAGCCATCTTAACCTTACTCCTTTGCGTTGCTTACCCATCGAGACTAGCCATTTAGTATTGCCGGCAACGAGACTTGTGCACATTAGTGATCATACTTCACATAGCATACATACATCATTGTTGCATATCTTGGTATCATCTCTTGTGTCACAAGGTTGTCATCTTATACACACTTGCTATTTTTGTTCATCAAGCATTGCATGAGAAAAGAGCTCAAACAACAAAGAGACAAACAAGCTTTCAAGCAAAAGGGAAAGATAAGGAAAGAGCTTTTAAGCAAGAACCATAGCATCATACAACATAAAGATTGTCATATTAGATCAACTTGGATCATATCATAGAAACACCTTGCATAGAGCATACTTGGGATAGAAGTCGTTGCATTTTTTCTTAGTAGGTTGTGCACAAGTCTTTGTATCCGCCTATTGTGCAATCGTGCTAGTGTCTCTCTAGTGTTGTGCAACAAGAGCATTTTTGTGGATCCCACATTTTGGGACACCCTTGGTTGCATGACCCCACTTATCTTTTTGAGTGTGTGTTTCCGTGTACATTATTTTGCTTGGTCTACTTGTTTCATTGCAATCTTGCGAATCTTTTCCAACATTATTGAAGCTCACTTACAATTACATCAAATTTTGTGCCACCATCCTCACCAAGCTCCACCATAAGCTTTTTCTTGTGTAGGTGTGACAAACCGACAAGAATTGGTACCAATTGTGCTATTTCCCTGTCCAAATTGGAGTGATCATTGATCCACTTTCAACGTCGGTCAATGTACATTTGGTATTCGTTCTTCTCTTTCTACCACTCACATTTTTTTCTTGGAATGATGGATAGGCCAAGTACTTCTACAAACCCACTCTTCATTGAGCATGACGACGACATGAACTCCTACGTCACCAAGAGCCACCTCTTTGGTGCACAACGTGCTTTGCATCAAGAGCAACAAGCAATGAGTGAACGCATCGACAACCTCGCCGAAGACTTGCGACTCTCCGAGCAACGTACAAGGGACTACTTCGACCATAAGCCCGACGATCACAAGAAAGAAAATGACGCAAGAATGGACGAGATTCGCGCCTTGTTGCTCAACCGCTATTCTTCCACTTCGTCTTCATCAAGAAGGACACGCTCAAGTCGACACTCTGACTTCACCCTCTCCGGCTCAAGTACACCGACATCGAACACTCTACGCCGTGCCGCGCGCAATGATCGTCAAGCAAGCCTCAATCCTCTACGCGACACCAACTCTCAAGAGCACCGACAACGTCAAACCCAAGAAGCTTTTACGCTAGAACGAGAACGGCAATGACAATGCCAACATGAAGAGGAAGAGCGAGCGCGTCTACACCAAGAAGCAAAAGATGCCAAGGCGCAACATCAAGAGCAACAATTGCGAGATGCTCATTCACTTGCGGCGCCACAAGCCCTCCAAGATGCGGGTCGCACCATAGCCAACCAAGGCCGACTAGCTCGGGAACATGAAGAAGCACTTCACGAAGAAGCTCATGAACGAAGATTTCAAGCTCGTGTGCATCATCAAGTGCCTCCTCAAGCTCGATAAGCTCCTCCACAAGCTCGCGAAGAACATCAACTTCATCAACAGCATGACGACACTGGAAATCCTCCACGACAATAGCAACGTGAGGTTGACAACCCTCCTCACCAAGAGCAACTTGAGCTTGACAATCATCAAGAACATTGGCGTCATCATCCTTGACCCCAACACAATGAAGAGCAACGCTACAGCAAGCTAAAGTTCAAAATGCCCAAGTTCAATGGAAGCAACGATCCCGAAGAATACCTTTTCATGGGCATTGAAGGTCGACAAAATCTTCTGTTTGCACAACTTTGTAGAAGAGAAGAAGATCACAATGCCATCCCTTGAGTTCCAAGACTATGTCCTCATTTGGTGGGAACAAGTTATCGAGCGACGAGAGGCAAGAGGTGAACCACCCATCTGATGTAGGGTAGAACCCTATACGGCCGATCTTTCACGAAAGGAGCGGATCCCGCGATGAACACGAAGAACACGAGGAGGGAAACGAGGGAAAACATGTGGAAAACACAAGAGAACACTCAAACCAACAAGAATGATCACACAAGTGCTAGATCCTCGAAACACGATAGGAGATACAAGATCCAAAGTCAACAACGGACGATACACGATAGCCGGTTCTTCTCGAAAGGAGGTCTTGAGTTCTTCCCTAAAAGGGGTCTTGAATCTGCTTGGGGGATCTTCTCCGGTGGAGGCTCGAATCTTCGAGGAGAAGGTAACCAAGTGGATGAGCAAAGCTCTCACACGAAATATGAGCAAATCCTTTGCTAACCCTCAAATGGTGGAGGTGGAGGAGTATATATAGTCTAGGGCCACGAAGAGGTAAGTGAGGATACATGGGCCTCGTCCTGTTACTCTGCGCACAGACAGGCGTCGGTCGTCCGACAGGTACCGGACGTCCGGTGGCTCGCGAGGGTTCGGTCGTCGGGTACTTGTCGGACGTCTGGCGTTTTGGCTTGGTTGAGGTGGCGCCGGATTTCCGGAGACGGTCGAACGTCCGGTCGCTGGAGTGTGTCGGACGTCCGGCCGCTGTAGCTTCCGTTGGCTGGTCCTTCTTACTGGATGAGTGCCC
This sequence comes from Triticum urartu, assembly GCF_003073215.2. Taxonomy (NCBI): domain Eukaryota; kingdom Viridiplantae; phylum Streptophyta; class Magnoliopsida; order Poales; family Poaceae; genus Triticum; species Triticum urartu. Next base: position 374,468,347 of record NC_053028.1, on the reverse strand, counting down.
AAGCGTCGGACGTCCGGCGTTGCCAGGTCGTCCGGTGGCTGAAGTCTTTGGGCATCTTCTTCTCTTGGTCCTTGTACTTGGCTTCCTCGCTAGCTCGCCCGTTTGGTGTGGTGGCTCCGTGGCTTTCTCTAAGTACCTGATCATGCATAGCATACACGTTGGAGGTAGTAGCCATGTATCACATGTAGAAAGTGAAAGTTCGGAGAGGAGCGAGTTCATCTTGCGTCCAATGGCGTATGGGGTTTGGAGAGTAGTCAGAGTGTACATGGGATGCTCCGCATCATCTCCCCCCCTTGGGAAATATCTGACCTCGGATCATGATCCTCATCACCATGGAAACGGTTTGTCATGGACGGACTTGAAGTTTGACGGAGTTGAAGGCATGGCGCAATCCAAGTACTCCAAGGTGTCTCTGGTATGTGGTACATGCAAAATGAGCAAACACAAAGTAAACTTGGAAATACAATGGTTAGCGCACACAAAGTGTCCATCATAGAAGAATGAGTCCGTTCGGCAAGATTGTTCAATGCAACCACGGTGCAAAATGATGTCATAGTGAGACGGTTTATCAATAGCATGAATATGGCAATGGATGCTCAAAATGAGTATGTGATCATGCAATTGATGATGGGCAATATGATCATGATGTATGAATATGCCATCAAGGTAGATCACATCAAATTTGCTAAGAAAATGCACAAGCTCATATATCATGGATGACATTTGGATACAAGATGCAACAAGGCAATCATAATGTCAGTCAATCCATGCATAATATGCAAATTTGTCATGTGTATGATATGTCCATCGAGCATGACATGTGTGAGCACAATAAAAAAATATGGAGGTGTTGGTGTACCAATGTTCGATGTCGTGGCATGAGTGGCGGTTCGAAGGTGCATCCAATAAGTCCGAGCGCTCCTCAATGTGAAGGTCCATAGAGCCAATCTCCCATGTCGCTCCTCCATTCGCGAGATGTATCATGTAGACAACAAGAAGGAGACAACAATGAAAGAGTGACCCATCTAATATGCATATTTGAGGATGGCTCAAAGGGAAGGAGTTCACCTTCAGGAGATTCTCGCAAATGTTGGTGTTGCACATCGTGTATGCCTTCACATGACCAAATTGTGTCATGACGGTATCGCCTTGTGAATCCTTCAACATGAAATAACATGGCAAACACTCGAAAAAACAAATGAGGTTAGTGGAGATGCAAAACCTATCATTCGTGTGGTAAAATACCCAACAAGTGGATGCATCATGCTCATCATAAGAAAGATCAAGGGAGCATTTCATAGTATGGAGGCATATGATGCGAGAATAACCAATTGGAGGCAAGCGACAATGAACAAAATATATCATGTGAGAGGCATGAACATATACGTCATCAACCCAAGAAAGCAACTAATAATGGAACATGGGTGATGTGACAAAGCAAGCAGTCATAGCAATCAAGTGGTGTGAGCTAGTAGTGCAAAGATGCAACGTACTAGAAGGAATCATGTCAAGTATGTCATTTGTGCAAATGGTAGTCATTAATAATTCACATGACATAGTACAAGGATGAAAGGAGGATATGAGCAAAATAGCATCAATAGCATGAGGCACATGATAAACATGGAAATAGCAACAAGGATCTCCACCAAGCATGCAAATACACATAGGAGAAGCATAATGGTGAATCATGGGTAGATGCAGGCAAGGGTCACAATTGCATGGCAAAGGCATAGAAGCAAGCATAGCATGCAAAGTGAACACGGTAAAATGAGCATGAAGCAACAAGCGGTATATAGCCCATTGTCGTGTGAGAGCCAAGTGAGAGAGATGCGCGTAGTCGTTGCATGAAGAGAATGGTGGTAAGGATAGTCCACGAGATCCCAAGTCATCTTTGCTCTCAAGAGCTCGTTTCGTCAACTCTTGGGATTGAGAGGTTGACGAGTATACGTGAGTACCTACACAAAACAAAACAAATGGAAAATTGTGTGTGCGTGGTAGATGTACACATCATCCATCATGATGTGCACGTGCTTGTGTTGGTTAGCACAAAATATCCAATGCTCGAATAAATGAGATGCGTGATATAGAAACATGTCATCAATCATGATATGTTTTTTTATGTATAGCATAATGGAGACTCAAATTATGTAATGCATCATGGGAAATATCTAGAGCATTGTTATGCGTGGAATGCATATGGTGCAAGCAATTATGGGAATCATGCAAAGTATGGAATGCATCAAAATCTCCTAATATGTATGAGGAAACTATGGGGGTCTCCTCATGATCATTAATGGAAACATCACACAGAGAATATTGACAACATCCAAAACAAAGCATATTTGGTTCTATGTGATCATGGCATGGCATAGTAGATGAATTGCGCAAATCATGTAAAGGTAGCATGGCAATAGCATCACATGAAAAACAAAAGAAAATGACCATCATCTCATCATCTATGCCATAAGTGCAAATGGGATTTATTTTAATGGGGAAAGCATAGTTACTATGTTGAGATTGAAATGATGCAATATGGGAGATCTCACTCATAGCATATGACAAGTTCAAAGGATTATCAAACATGATGTGACCAATAGAATTTTCACATGATATCATATAGAGCATAGCATCACAACTAGGCAACTCGATATGCTCGTCATCATATTCATCATAAATAAGTAAGCCATGACATGAAGAAGTCACACTAGCATGAAGCATGGGAATAGGTGTGTCAACATCATGCAAGCAATCATTCATAAAATAGTCCACTAGTGGGACAAGAGAAGCACCATAACCTATGTTACCTTTGGAGCATCGCTCATGTGTTGTAGGTGAGGTGTCGAAGACGAAGTCGTGGTCATCTTCATCTTGATGGAACCATGTGGGGGGTGCATCATCTTCCACCATCTCCATCATTGTCTCCAATGGAGGTATGGACTCGTCGAGGGTAGGCATGTCGTCATGTAGGAGACCTAGCACCAAAGAAAACACACTCGGGGTAGAGGTTAAGTTGTTAGAAATCAAAGTGGCCTCACGTGCCGTGTCAACTACCTCACTCACTAAGTGTTGTGGCTCACTCACTCCCTCTCGGATGCTCTCACTTCTATGGTTGGTGGAGTCACTCAAATGGCTCTCAACCTCACATAGAATGTGTGGCATGCTCTCAAGTGTGGGGCTAGTGGTGGTCACACTCATCCTCTCATAGGAAATGCTCTCAATGTCACACATGGTGGAGTCATTCATGTCACTCATGTGGTGATGGCTCTCCTCACATGGCAATTGGGGCATCTCGTCACATGTGGGTGTCGGAGAGATGTAGGTGCAAATGTCTCCATGCTCAATCATGTCATAGTCATAGCCGTGGATGAAGGCCGAAGATGGCACATCATCACTCTCCTCTAAGACCAAAGGTAAGGTCTCATGTGCGGTCTCGTAACTTGACTTGGAGTATGAGTCCAATAGGGGCGCCGTCTTCATGTTGTTGAAGAGGTTCGTGCGCGTCGTCGTGGTCGAAGGGGATGCCCCTTGCTCGACCTTCTTGTGGCCATCTTGTTGTATGAGGCCCATATGATGTGGCACCTCGTAGCTTGTCTCCATGACTGAAGGGAATTTCCTATGCTCGGCCATCTTCCTTGAGGGGCTTCTGAAGATGGAAGTGTCTCCCTCGCTCGTAGGTGGTCGCCTTGTACTTGAAGATGTCGATGTAGGCGAACTCACGGGAAGTAGGCGAAGATGCCGTACGTCCAAAGGCGAAGATGCCTTGATAGCACTTGGCGAAGATGCCGAAGTGGTTGGTGTAGCCGTAGCTCCGTCTTGATGGTGCTTGTCTCGCGGTATTCTCTTGTGCTCATGATGTTTAGACTTGGCGTGAAGTAGGGCTTGTTGGGACTTGTAGGTAGGCGCTTTTGGAGCATCATCATGATGATGGTGTCGTTGTCGTGCTTGAGCTCGTAGTAGATGTCGTTCGTCGTCGTCGTGCACATATTGCTTGGAGGTGACTTGCGCTTCATGACGATGTGGATCACGAACGTGATGTTGGTCACCATGGAGATGTGGACGTGGATGACTTGCGCTTGCATCGGTTGGGCGCTCCGAAGATGATTGAGTTGCTCGCCGCTGCCTTGAGGATGATGAAGGGGAAGTAAACTTGATCAAGGCCTGAATCTCCTCCATCCTGATTGTGCGCCTTGCATTTGTCGTTCTAGATCGAATATTGACGCTTTGGTGGTGTAGTTGTTCACGCCGTTGTTGTTGTGGAAGATAGGAGATGAAATGCCTTGCCTATCCATCACTCCAAGAGAAAAATGTGAGTGGTAGAAAGAGAAGAACGAATACCAAATGTACCTTGACCGAAGTTGAAAGTGGATCAATGATCACTCCAATGTGGACAAGGAAATAGCACAATTGGTACCAATTCTCGTCGGTTTCTCACACCTACACAAACAAGGCTTATGGTGGAGCTCGGTGAGGATAGTGGCACAAAAATTTGATGCGAAATGTTAGCAAGAGTCAATAATGTTGAAAGAGATTCACAAAATTGCAAGTGAAACAAGTAGACCAATAGCTATATGCGGCACACGGAAACACACACACACACGGATAGATAAATGGGGTCGTGCAACCAAGGAATGAGCTCAAAATGTGGAATCCACGGAAAATGCTCTTGTTGCAGAACTCTAGAGAGACGCTAGCATGATTGCTCAATAGGCGGATACGACACTTGTGCACAACCTATAGAAGACAAAAATGCAATGACTTCTATCCCAAGTATGCTATGTATATGATTTTCCAGTGCTATGATCCATGATGATCGGATATGACAATCTTATGCAATATGGTATGATGTTATGGCACGTGATTACAAGATCTTTGTTCACCCTTTTTCTTTGCTTAAAATCTTATTCTTTTTTTTGTATGGCCACCTTGCGAAATGCACAAACCAAGATAGTAATTGTGTATATGCAGGAACAAACTTGAGGCACGAGAGATGATATGATGATACCAATATGATATGGTATGCATGCAATGTATGGTGTAGATCACTAATGTGCACAAGTAACGTTGCCGGCAATACTCAAATGGCTAGTCTCGATAGGAAAGTGACGCAAAATGGGCTAGGGGTTATCAATGCAATGGCAAGGGAATATACAATGGAGGGATACCACGATACTAGGATGATGGAGACTCATCCCTAAGTAGCCGAAACACCTTAGGAAATGGAAAAACCACGAACTCAAAATCTCAAATGTCAAATGGTAGTAGAAGGAATGCGGTGGTGGTTTTGTGAAAGCTCAATGGAATTGCGGAATGGCAATGATGGGTTGTGGAGTACGCAATGCAGAAATAGAGGGTAAGGTGGTGGACTATACACGGTGTCGGAGTTGGAAGCACGGTCCCTAAGTAGCCGAAACACCTTAGGAGACACAACCCTCAACACAAACAAAATTGGGTTAAGTTTGTGTGGAAGAAGTGTATGGTTGGTAAGCCTATGCGGAAGTGGTGGTGGTGGTTGATGAAGAAGCAACCGTACCTAAGTAGACTAGACACCTTAGGAGACTCAAATCACTCCTCAAGCAACCACTAATGCGATGGGGGTCAATATTGGTTAGGTTGCGGAAGTCGGCGGTGGTGTAGCGGATGATGTGGTGGAAGCCCTAGGCAAAGATGCCAAAGTTTCAAAAATTTGATGGAGTCAAATGGTGATGGTAGTATTTTTTGGGAAGGGGGATGTCAAGAGCCTCAAAACGAGCTAAATAACGTCAAAACCAGAGTTCGGATGAATTAGTTATGGCCAAAACAGAACTTGAGCGAAATCAGTTTTTACAGGTTACGGACGTCCGGACAAGGTCGGATGTCCGGGGGCCGGACGTCCGGGCAGGCTCGGAAGTCCGTAAATTCGACTCGGGTTAGGGGTTCCGGTCATTCGGAGAAGGTCGGACGTCTAGTCGTTCCAGGGGCTCCGGACTTCCGGAAAGCGTCGGTCGTCCAGGGGTCAGGGTCAACGCGACATGCGAGTTTCAGGACGCGATTTTGGGCGGAATTTGGGGATTTGGGGGTCAAAAAAGAGGACATTTCGTGGATGAAAGATGGGGAAACTTGGGGAGTTTCTAGATCAAATTGAAACCAAGCAAATCTACGAATCAAATCCAACAAAACATCGTCAAACCAACAAATCACAAAAAAATTGGGGCTATTTTTGGTGGGGATATTCAAAATTGGGGAAGAACACAACAAAATAAAGCTAGAAAACGAAGAGGGGAGGCTCCGAAATCGTGATCAACGTGGCTCTAGATACCAAGATGATGTACGGTAGAAACCTATACGGCCGATCTTTCATGAAAGGAGCGGATCCCGCAATGAACACGAAGAACACGAGGAGGGAAACGAGGGAAAACACGTGGAAAACACCAGAGAACACTCAAACCAACAAGAATGATCACACAAGTGCTAGATCCTCGAAACACGATAGGAGACACAAGATCCAAAGTCAACAACTGACGGTACACGGTAGCCAGTTCTTCTCCAAAGGAGGTCTTGAGTTCTTCCCTAAAAGAGGTCTTGAATCCACTTGGGGGATCTTCTTTGGTGGAGGCTCGAATCTCCGAGGAAAAGGTAACCAAGTGGATGAACGAAGCTCTCACACAAAATATGAGCTAATCCTTTGCTAACCCTCAAATGGTGGAGGTGGAGGAGTATATATAGTCTAGGGCCACGAAGGGGTAAGTGAGGATACATGGGCCTCGGCCCGTTACTCTGCGCACAGACAGGCGTCGGTCGTCAGACAGGTACCGGACGTCCGGTGGCTCGCGAGGGTCCGGTCGTCTAGTACTTGTCACACGTCCGGCGTTTTGGCTCGGTTGAGGTGGCGCCGGATTTCCGGAGACAGTCGGATGTCCGCTCGGTGGAGTGTGTCGGACGTCCGGCCGCTGTAGCTTCCGTTGGCTGGCCCTGCTTGCTGGATGAGTGCCCAGGCGTCGGACGTGCGGCGTTGCCAGGTCGTCCAGTGACTGAAGACTTCGGCAGCTTCTTCTCTTGGCCCTTGTACTTGGCGTCCTCGCTATCTCGCCCGTTGGATGTGGTGGCTCTGTGGCTTTCCTCTAAGTACCTCATCATGCATAGCACACACGTTGGAGGTAGTAGCCATGTCTCACATGTAGAAAGTGAAAGTTTGGAGAGGAGCGAGTTCACCTTGTGTCCAATGGCGTATGGGGTTTGGCGAGTAGTCGGAGTGTACATGGAATGCTCCCGCATCACCATCACTACTTGGGCACAAATGAAGGATTTCATGAGAGCACGCTTCGTGCCTACCTACTACAACTGCGACCTCTTCAAGAAATTCAAACTACTCAAGCAAGGAACCAAGAGCGTTGAAGAGTACTACAAGGAGATGAAGATTGCCATGATATGAGCCAATGCCACGGAAGATGATGAGAAAACTATGGCACCTTTCTTGAATGGACTCAACCATCCTATCAAGAAGATCGCCGACTTCCAACCATACTCGAACCTCATCAAGCTCGTGCATCAAGCTACAAAAAGCGGAACACCAAGTGCAAGATGATTTCAAGTATGCCAAGTTCTCATCGAAGTCCTACGGTTTCTCCAACAACCAAGCTTCAACGACTCCAACACCGTCTACCAAGCCTTCTACAAGCAACGTCAACAAGTCGAGTTCCAAGAAAGCTTCGTCAACTTCAAGTCATCCTCCTACTACAAGCAACTTCAAGCCGAGATCTTCATGATCATCAATCCCCATCGATGAGACCGTGAAGATGAGTTCCTTCAAATGCTTCACATGCGGAGGCCGAGGCCACAAGACCTATGAGTGCACCAACAAGAGGACCATGATCCTCAATGACAACGTCACTTACGACACGGTGAGTGAAGGAGAAATGGACGCTCTTGAGCAGGTCGCTATGCACCGGCAAGTGAATGATGAAGAGGAACAAGTCTTTTGTGATGAAGACTCAAGTCCCGCTCTTGTTGTCTCCAAGGTCTTGACTCTCCAACATCACCATGAAGAAGACCAACGATGCCACATCTTTCATACCAAGGCCGGCATCAATGCAAGATCCGTAAAGGTCATCATCGATGGAGGGAGTTGTCATAATCTCGCAAGTGAAGGACTTTGCTCCAAGCTCCAATTTCCCAAGACGAAGCACCCACATCCATACAAAGTGCAATGGCTTAGCAACTCCGGCACTATCCAAGTCGAGCATCGAGTACAAGTCTCCTTCAAAATTGGTGCCTATGAAGACAATTTGGCGTGCGGCGTCGTTCCAATGACCGCTTGCCACCTCCTCCTTGGACGCCCATGGCAATTTGATAGAGGTGTCATTCATAATGGCCGAACAAACCACTACATCTTCAAGATGAAAGGAAAGGAGTATGTACTTTGTCCCATGTCTCCAAGCCAAGTGGTTGCCGACAAGCAGGCCACCCATCGTGGAGACAATAATGAGAGAGTGAGCCACCAAAAAGAGAGTGAGCGCCACAAGCCCAAATCGAGTGCCTCCACGATGAGCGAAAAGAAGAACTTAGTCCTATTTGCCACCAAAAGTGAGATAAGAGGAGTGTGTGAGAACCCATCTAGTGTCCTACACTAAATCCTTTTGTGCAAGGACAATGAACCACAAGCTAACACCTCTCACACTCTTCCTCTAGTGTTGTCTTCTCTATTGCAGGAATTTCATGATGTTTTCTCCGACGAGCTACCTCCGGGACTACCTCCACAACGAGGCATTGAGCACCGCATCGACCTCATCCCCGGAGCACCGCTTCCGAACAAAGCTCCCTACCGCGTCAACCCCGAAGAAACCAAAGATATACAAAGGCAAGTAAAGCATCTCATAGACCATGGACATGTGCGTGAAAGTTTGAGCCCTTGTGCCATCCCGGTCATTCTTGTGCCAAAACAAGACGGTAGCTTTCGCATGTGCTCTGATTATAGACCTATCAATGCTATCACCGTTCGTTATAGGTATCCCATTCCACGCCTTGATGATATGCTTGATGAACTTAGTGGTTCCACTATCTTTTAAAAAATTGATCTTAAGAGTGGTTACTATCAAATCCGCATACAAGAGGGTGATGAATGGAAAAACGCTTTCCAAACCAAGTTTGGCTTGTATGAGTGGTTAGTCATGCCTATGGGTCTATCAGAAGCACCGGGTACTTTTATGAATCTTATTAATCATGTCTTTCGCCCTTACATTGGTGTGTTTGTTGTGGTCTACTTCAATGATATCCTTGTTTTTAGAAAGTCTCTCAAAGAGCATGTCACCGATGTCCGAACCATTTTACAAACTCGTTGAAAAGAGCACCTCTATGCTAATATGGAGAAATGCCTTTTAGCATTGACAAGCTCGTTTTCTTGGGTTTTGTTGTATCCTCTAAGGGTGTTCATGTAGATGTGTCCAAGATCAATGCTATTAAGACTTGGCCCCAACCAACCAACTTGCAACAAGTGCATAGCTTTCTTGGCCTTGCGGGTTTCTATCGTTGCTTTGTGAAAGATTTTAGCACCATTGCTTCGCCTTTGCATGCTTTGAGCAAGAAGAATGCACCTTCTGTTTGGGGACCATCCCAAGATACCGTTTTCAATGAGCTTAAGAATTTGCTTACTCATGCTCGTGTGCTTGCATTACCCAACTTTAACAAACCCTTTGCGATTCATTGCAATGCTAGCGATAATGGCATAGGAGGTGTGTTAACGCAAGAGAAGCGCCCCATAGCTTACTTTAGGTAGAAACTTTCCGGAGCGCAACTCAATTACCCCATCTATGACAAAGAGCTCTATGCTTTAGTCCGCGTTTTGCACGGATGGGAACACTATCTTCGCCCTCATGAATTCATCATTCATACTAATCATGAAACGCTCAAGTATCTTAAGGGCCAAACCAAGTTGAACAAGCGTCATGCTAAATGGAGTGAATTTATTGAATCTTTTCCTTATGTCATCAAGTACATTAAAGGTAAGGAAAACATTGTGGTGGATGCCCTTTCCCGCATATGCATGCTTGTTACTCAACTTGAATTGGATGTCATTGGTTTTGAGCATATTAAAGACTTGTATGAGCATGATCCTACTTTTGCTACTCCTTATGCCATGTGTTTGACGCACACCCCTTGGGAACGCTATTACATCAAAGATGGATATCTTATGAGAGCTATCAAGCTTTGCATCCCCGAGTCTTCTCTTCGTTTGTTTCTTTTGCAGGAATCTCATGGAGGAGGCTTAATGGGAAATTTTGGACCCGACAAGACATTCGCCACGCTCTCCAAGAACTATTTTTAGCCCAAGATGTTTCACGACATCAACCGCTTCACCAACCAATGCTCCACATGTTGCAAAGCTAAGTCTGAAGCTCAATCGCATAGCCTTTACATGCCTCTCCCAATTCCATATCAACCATGGGAAGACATTAGCATGGATTTTGTACTTGGATTGACTAGGACTAGAAATGGAAAGGATTAGGTATTTGTCATTGTGGACCATTTCTCCAAGATGGCACATTTCATTCCTTGCAACAAGATAGCCGATGCTTCACATGTTGCTAATCACTTTTGTAGGGAAATATTGCGTCTACATGGAGTGCCAAAGACGATCGTCTCGGACCGCGACGTCAAGTTCCTTAGCTACTTTTGGAAGACCCTATGAGCTAAGATCAGAATCAAGCTACTCTTCTCCACGGCATCTCACCCACAAACCGACGGCTGAACGGAGGTGACCAACCGCACACTCTCCGCTCTACTTTGAGTACTCATCAAGAAGAACATCAAGGAATGGGAGGAGTGTCTACCTATCTCCGAGTTCGCCTACAACTGAGCAAGACACTCAACAACCGGCAAGTCCCCCTTCGAGGTCGTCTACTGATTCAACCCATTGTCGCCATTGGACATTCTTCCTCTACCACTCCAAGAGCGCATCAATTTGGACGCAAGTGCATGTGTGACTCATCTCAAGAAGGTGCATGAAGATACAAGATCGTGCACCAAGTACAATGACTTGCGACCAAGCTCAACATCAACAAGCGCCCCATGGTCTTCAACATCGGTGATCTCGTGTGGCTACACCTTCGCAAGGACCGATTTCCTCAAGAACGCCAGTCCAAACTTGGACCATGAGCGGACGGACCCTTGAAGGTGCTTGCATGCTACAACGACAACGCATACAAGATCGACATTCCACGCGACAAATACTCCGTGAGTTACATCTTTAATGTCAAAGATATCTCTCCTTACCATAGTGATGAAGAATTTGACCCGAGGACGGATCTTCCCCAAGGGAGGGGAGATGATGCGGAGCATCCCAAGGTCATCCCCATGGATCCAACTACATCTCCTTCGACACCACTTGGACCCATGACACGAGTACGTGCAAGAGCTCTCGAAACCGAGGTGACATCTCTCCTCTCACATTTCCACTTCGATGCACATGAGACATGGCAGCTACCTCAAACGGAGACATTGTGCATACTCAGCTAAGTAGTTAGGAAGATCAGAAGAGGAAGATGGACGTGAAGACAGAGAAGAAGGAGAGCTGGAGAAGAAGTCCCAGCCATCGGACGACTGGTCGGGACTGGACGTCCGGAGCCTAAAGCTCCAGCCGAACCCCAGCGAGCGGACGTCCGTCCCGGACAGGACGACCGGTGCCCCTGCACCCGAGCCAAATGAGCGGACGACCGTTGCCACCGGACGTCCGGTGACAGGACGACCTGCCTCCTCCGGAAATACGCTACACCAGTGTAACACCCTCGATGCGACTATATCTCCCACGTGTCGAGACACGACTTAGAGGCATAATCGCATTGAAGGCATATGTCGCAAATTAGGCAATCTTCACAACATCCCATGTAATATAGATAATAAAAGGGGAGATAACATAGTTGGCTTACACTCGGCACGTCAATCAAGGTACATAAATAACATTACATCATCCAAACACTCATGGACCGACTACGGCGCCAAAATAAAAGATAACCCAACATGCGACACGGTCCCGATCACCCCCAACTGGGCACCACTACTGATCATCAGGAAAAGAAACATAGTATCATTGAGAGTCCTCGTCGAACTCCCACTTGAGCTCGAGTGCGTCACTTGGAGCGGAATCATCAGGCCCTGCATCTGGTGTAATAGTAATCTGTGAGCCACAGGGACTCAGCAATCTTGCACCCTCGCGATCAAGACTATTTAAGCTTACAGGTAAGGCAAGGTAAATATGAGTGGAGCTGCTGCAAGCGACTAGCAAATATGGTGGCTATCCTGTTCGCAAAAGAGGGCGAGAAGAGGAGGCAAAGTGCGAGCGAGAAACTAGAGAACAACCTGCGCAAGCATTACTCCAATACCGTGTCCGCTTCCCGTACTCCGCCGAGAAGACGCCATCACGATAACACACTCAGTTGATTCATTTTAATTAAGTTAAGGTTCAAGTTATCTACAACCGGACCTTAACAAATTCCCATCTTCCCATAACCGCGGGCACGGCTTCCGAAAGTTCAAATCCCTGCAGGGGAGTCCCAACTTAGCCCATGACAAGCTCTCACGGTCAACGAAGGAATAGACCTCCTCCCGAGACGTTCCGATCAGACTCGGTACCTCGGTTCTTCAAGACACTTCGACAGGTTAAAACAAGACCAGCAACACCTCCCGAATGTGCCGACAAATCCCGATAGGAGCTGCACATATCTCGTTCTCAGGGCACACTCAGATGAGCCAGACGTCGGGTAGGCTAGCCCAGAGTTGCCCCTGGTAGCCCCGGACATCGCTCGGTGGGACCAACACTTAGAGGAGCACTGACCCGGGGGGGCTAAAATAAGATGACCCTCGGGCTCCGGAAACCCAAGGGAAAATAGGCTAGGTGGAAAAAGGTAAAACCAAGGTTGGGCATTGCTGGAAAAGCTTTAAACAAGGCGAACTATCAAGGGGTTCCCATTATAACCCAACCGCGTAAGGAACACAAAATCCGGGAACATAACACCGATATGGCAGAAACTAGGGCGGCAAGAGTGGAACAAAACACTAGGCGAGAGGCCGAGCCTTCCACCCTTTACCAATTATATAGATGCATTAAGATAACATGGCAATATAATGATATCCCAACAAGTAAATAAATGTTCCAACAAGGAACGGTCTCCAATCTTCACCTGCAACTAGCAACGCTATAAGAGGGGCTGAGCAAAGCGGTAACATAGCCAATCAACGGTTTGCTAGGACATAGTGGGTAAGAGGTTTGACATGGCAATTTGGGAGGCTTGAAAGCAAGTGGTAGGCATTGTAGCATTGGCATAGCAAAAGAGCGATCAAAGTAGCATAATAAAGATAGTAGTGATTTCGAGGGTATGATCATCTTGCCTGCACAGTTGTCAGAGTTGACTGGATCCTCGAAAGCAAACTCAACGGGCTCCTCATTAGCGAACTCGTCTCCCGGCTCTACCCAAACAAGACAAACAAGCAACAAGGACACAATCAACCACGCGCAAAGCTCAAACGATATGATGCAAAGATGATATGCTATGCGGGATGCGATGGGGGATGCATATGCAAGATGTGACAAGGAATGCATGAACTTGGATTAAACTTGGAAATCCAAGTGTGCCACTGGAAAGATGAGATGAAATCACTTGAAAACGATATAAAGAACACCGGAATCGGAGTTACGGTTTGGAAATGGCAAGCGATTCAAATATGACACCGGTCTGCAACTTACAGCAAGTAGCCATCTAAATGCAATGAGATGAACATGCTACAGCACTCAAATATGACACAAAAATACATGGCAGGGATGCATTCAAGATTCTTAACAAAAGTCTATCACTGAGCTACGGCCAATTCATCCGTTAACAGGTTCAAACAAGCATGGAAAAAATGCATATGGCAAACAGATTTCGGACTTAGTGAAATTAACACTTGTCTGGAATTTCAGATCAGATAGCACTCTTCGGAGCGACAAAACTACATGTTACAGGACCTGAACATGGCAAAGTAAAGAATAGCATGGAGCTACTCAAAGAGCTTAACAAAAGTCCCTTAGTGACCTTGAGCCACAAGGGATCAAAAAATACAATTGCAAGCATGTGAACATGGCAAAAACATAATCAGTTTTCAGACTTAGTGAAAACTGGCACATGCTGAAACATAACTCGAGTAGGCATGTTTACGAGCTCGATGCACTCACTACGGTGCAAGTCATGACAAGCTAAGCTTACACCCATCAATAATACACAAAATGAAAGCTAGACATGGCAAGAAAAATAGCATGGCATGCATGGATCAACTACAACATCATCGGCAAAATTGCAAACAAGTTGACAATCTGCCCAGATTCACAAAGTAGCAAAAGTAGAGCTCGATTGACTCACGCTAGGGTGCTCCATAATTGCAAAAAAAGACATGTATGGATAGAGCATTACATGATTAACAAAACACCCTTACTGATCATCCTCATAAGAGGCATGGATCACTAGGAAACAACATGAAAGTAGAGCTCGATTGACTCACGCTAGGGTGCTCCATAATTGCAAAAAAAAGACATGTATGGATAGAGCATTACAAGATTAACAAAACACCCTTACTGATCATCCTCAAAAGAGGCATGGATCACTAGGAAACAACATGAACATATGGCAACAAGAGATAAACAGATCAAGGACTTAGTGCTAAAGCTAAGTCCCTGAAATCAGAATTACCAAGTGCACCACTTGGCAAGCTTGTGCTAGTCACCACACACATCACAAAAATACATGGGTTGCACCTCTGGAAAGATGACAAAACCCTTAACAAAACATATGTAGAACGCATGGGCATATCGTGCACACAATAATCATGGCAAAAATGACAAAAAGCTAAATGGAGTAGCAGATCTGACAATTATCTCAAGTAGCCCTCTTCTAACAGCATTTCGGGCATCAAGATGCACTCAAATGAAAATGATGTAATGGAATGAAATGATGTACTCTTTGAGATGAACATTTTGATATGCTATATGCATGAATCGGAGCTACGGATGCAAAGTTACGCCATGAGGAACATGGGCACTTGAAACTGAAAGAAACGGGGACTTGGTAGAATTTCGACCTCCGGATCTAGGGTTTGACCCGGCACGCAAAGCGAGTCGGTGGAGCTGCTTGCCGGAGACGACGGATGCAAAGTCGAGGTCGCCGGATCCGGTCGCTCCTCGACCGGATCTGGCCGGAGGAGGGAGGCGCCGGCGGGGGCGGCGGCGGCGGCGGCGGGGATCCGCGGTGGCGCGGCGGCCGGCGAGGTGGCGGCGCACGGTGGCGGCGGTGTCCCGGCGACGAGGCGGAGGCGGCGCAGCGCGGGCGGCGGGGAAGCAGCAAGCCGGCAGCGAGGCGCGCGGCGCCCGGATCTGGGCCCTCCGGGCCGCGGCGGCGTGCGGGTGGAGGCCGTGACGTGGCAGGCGCGGAGTGGGCGGCGGCGATGTGTCTGGCCAGGGCGGACATGTCCGGCCGGCGCGGAGATGATTTTTAGGATTTCAGACGAGGGGGTCCGGATTTTCGCGGAGAGACCTTTATATAGGCATAGAGGGAGCTAGGAGTGTCCAAATGAGGTGCGGTTTTCGGCCACGCGATCGTGATCGAATGCTCTAGATGATGGAGAAGGTTTTGGTGGGTTTTGGGCCAAATTGGAAGGGTGTTGTGCTGAAACACACACGAGGCCTTTTCGGTCCCTTGGTTAACCGTTGGAGTATCAAACGAAGTCCAAATGGCACGAAACTTGACAGGCGGTCTACCGGTAGTAAACCAAGGCCGCTTGGCAAGTATCGGTCCAATCCGGAAATGTTTAATCCCCACACACGAAAGAAAGGTAGAAATCACCACCGGAGGAGAACGAAGCGCCGGAATGCAAAACAGACAATGGGGAAAAAGCTCGAATGCAAGAGATGAACACGTATGCAAATGCAATGCACATGATGACATGATATGAGATGCATGAGAATGATAACAACACACGGAGACAAAAACCCGAACCCGAGGAAAATAATATAACTTAACGCCGGAAACGGCAAGAGTTGGAGTACAAATTGGGAAAGTCACATCCGGGGTGTTACAACCAGCATCCAAGCCAGAACGAGCAGACGACAGGTAGCCACCGGATGTCAGGCCGCCCATGAGACACCGGAGGACCGGTCCTTGCGGACGTCCGGTACCTGGCTGTGTCCAGTTGCGGGATGAGGCCCATGTACCCCTTCACTTCGCCCCCCATTTGCACTAATACTATAAATAGACCTCTCCCTCCTCCTAGCTAGGGTTAGCATTGGTTTAGCTCATTTTCAGAGATAGGGCATTGCACATCCACATCGGATCTACTCCACGAGAGAGACCGCGGCCCCTCTTAGGAGAAGATCCCTTTGCATTCAAGACCCCTCTAAGGGAAGATCCCCTCGTGGATTCAAGACCTCCTCACGGAAAAGACCAGCTACCTTTGTATCATTCGTTGTTGACTTTGGATCTTGTATCTCCCTTTATGTTCATGGATCTAGAACAAGTCTGGTCATACTTGTTGGTTTGAGTGTTCTCTTGTGTTCCCCTCGTGTCCCTCCTCGTGTTCTTCGTGTTCATCGCGGGATCCGCTCCTTTCGTGAAAGATCAGCCGATTAGGGTTCCTACCCTACATCAAGGGAGAAGTTGCAACAAGTTCGTTCTTAACGATGGATTTGTGTTTCGTGCTAACAAGCTATGCATTCCAGCTAGCTCCATTCGTCTTTTGTTGTTGCAGGAGGCACATGGAGGAGGATTAATGGGACACTTTGGCGTCAAGAAGACGGAGGATATACTTTCTACACATTTCTTTTGGCTAAAGATGAGATGGGATGTCGAGCATTTTGTTGCTCGCTGCACTACATGTCAAAAAGCTAAGTCACGACTCAATCCTCCTAGTTTATATATGCCTTTCATGTACCTAGTGTTCCTTGGGAGGATATATCTATGGACTTTGTTTTAGGTTTACCTCAAACAAAGAAGGGGAGGGATAGCATATTTGTTGTCGTGGATAGATTCTCGAAATGGCACACTTTATACCATGTCATAAAAGCGATGATGCTGTTATTGTTGCTGATTTGTTTTTTCGTGAAATTATTCACTTGCATGGTGTGCCAAATACTATTGTTTCAGATCATGATACTAAATTTCTTTGCCACTTTTGGAGATGTTTCTGGGCTAAGTTGGGTACTAAACTGCTTTTTAGTACTACTTGTCACCCCCAAACTGATGGACAAACTGAAGTAGTCAATAGAACATTGTCTACTATGCTTAGGGCTGTTTTGAAGAATAATAAGAAAATGTGGGAAGAATGCTTACCTCATATTGAATTTTCTTATAATCGTTCATTGCATTCTACTACTAAGATGTGCCCTTTTGAAATTTTGTATGGTTTCCTACCACATGCACCTATTGATTTATTGCCTCTTCCATCTTCGGAGAAGGTTAATTTTGATGCTAAAGAACGTGCTGAATTGGTTTTAAAATGCATAACTAAGGAAAACATTGAGCGTATGAATGCTAAATATAAACTTGCTGGAGATAAGGGTAGAAAACATGTTGTGTTTGCATCTGGAGATCTTGTTTGGTTACATTTGCGTAAGGATAGATTTCCTAATTGCCGCAAATCAAAGCTAATGCCACGTGCTGCTGGTCCTTTTAAGGTGTTAGAGAAAATAAATGATAATGCATATAAACTTGAGCTGCCTGCAGATTTTGGGGTTAGTCCCACTTTTAACATTGCAGATTTGAAGCCTTATTTGGGTGAGGAAGATGAGCTTTCGTCGAAGACGACTTCATTTCAAGAAGGGGAGGATGATGAGGACATCAATACCATTGTTACACCCATAGCCCCTGCTGCTATACATACTGGACCAATTACTAGAGCTCGCGCACACCAATTGAATTATCAGGTACTTTCCTTTCTTGGTAATGATTCTAATGTTGATGAGAATATGATGCTGCCTAAATTGGGTACATTTGTTTTTCTTACAAATGAAGAACCTAGTTTGGACAAGAAAGATGAACCTTGGAGAAAGTTCAAGCATGGAGATGATGGCATGCGCAAGGGGATCAAGAACGGAGTTACAAGTGATGATTTCAGGACTTTGAAGCCACCATAAGGAGTGCATGAAGCCTTGGATGAAATATACAAGATGTCGCTTCATAAATTTCGTCCAGAGGCTATTCTAGGTGCTACGTCACCTTATTATTTGGCCAGGCCCATGTAGTTTCGAAATACTTAAGTATAGGCTGTAATTAGAGTCTGTATGTGTGGGGAAACAAGAGTTAGGGTTGGTTTCGGACCCCTCCTCCAAGGGCCACGAAATTCCTCCCCCCCCTCTTCCTCCATATATACAACCCTTAGGGCGTTGTTTAGACTTTGGGTTTTTATAGATTAAAGTTCACCATAGCTGCAACTTCGCGTACTTCGTTTGTGTTCAACGACCAGACACAGGCGTCACAGAACCCCACCTTGATCAATAAAGCTTTCATCTTATATTCGCATTATCCAGATTGCAATCTTAGTTTCTTTCTTGTTCTTCGTTTGCCTGCAGGAAACAGACCTTCGTGGTCAGGTTGATCGTGCTCCGGCGTGGTTAATAACCTCTCAGAGTTGGTTTAGCAATTGCTAAGGCACGACGTCCTCGCACGTTCGTAGTCGGATCATCAAAGTCGACTTCCTCCAAGACGATAGCCACCATCTCATCGAAAAACAGGACACCTTTGCCTCTATCAATTAGGAACAACAACGGGCACATCCTCACAAATACCGATAGGTATGGCAGTTGATTTGTCAGCCATTTGCAAAGATAATTCCATAAATTTGAGTTTATTCAAATCAAGTATTTTATAGAAATAGAAAGGCATAACACTAAAGATAACTCCTAAATCACACAAAGGAGTTTTCACATAATTCTTTTTGATGGAGCAAAGTATAGTTGGTATTCCCGGATCTCCAAGTTTTTTAGGTACTCCTTCTTTAAAAGTATAATTAGCAAGCATAGTGGAGATTTCAGCTTCCGGAATTGTTCTCTTATTAGTGATGATGTCTTTCATATACTTTGCATAAGGAGGCATTTTCAAGATATGATAGAGGAAAAGGTGTCCCGTCTTTTGATGAGATGGTGGCTATCGTTTTGGAGGAAGTCGACCTTGACGATCCGACTACGAACGTGTGAGGACGTCGAGCTTTAGCAATCGCTAAACCAACTCTGAGAAGTTATTGACCACGTCGGAGCATGATCAACCTGACCACGAGGGTCTGTTTCCTACGAGAAAATGAAGAACAAGCAAGAAAATGAGATTGCAATCTGAATATTGCGAATATAAGATGAAAGCTTCGTTGATCAAGGTGGGGTTCTGTGACGTCTTGGTCTGGTCGTTAAACACAAACGAAGTACGCGAAGTTGCAGCTATGGCGAACTTTTGATCTAAACAAAACCCAAAGTCTAAACGACGCCCTAAGGGTTGTATATATGGAGGAAGAGGGGGGGGATTTCGTGGCCCTTGGAGGAGGGTTCCGAAAACAACCCTAACTCTTGTTTCCCCACACATACGGACTCTAAAAACAACCTATACTTAAGTATTTCAAAAATACATGGGCCTGGCCCAATAATAAGGTGATGCAGCACCTAGAATAGCGTCTGGACGAAATTTATGAAGTGGCACCTTGTATATTTCGTCCAAGGCTTGATGCACTCCTTATGGTGGCTTCGAAGTCCTGAAATCATCACTTGTAACTCCGTTCTTGATCCCATTGCGCATGCCATCATCTCCATGCTTGAACTTGTTCCAAGGTTCATCTTTCTTGTCCAAGCTAGGCACTTTATTTGTAAGCAAAACAAATGTATCCAATTTAGGCAGCATCATATTCACATGAACATTAGAATCGTTACCATGAAACGAAAGTACCTGATAATTCAATTGGCGTGCGCGAGCTCTAGTAATTGGTCCAGTATGTATAGCAGCAGTGGTTGTGGGTGTAACAATGGTATTGATGTCCTCATCATCATCCCCTTCTTGAAATGAAGTCGTCCTCGACGAAAGCTCATCTTCCTCACCCAAATAAGGCTTCGAATATGCAATGTTAAAAGTTGGACTAACCCCAAAATCTGTAGGCAGCTCAAGTTTATATGCATTATCATTTATTTTCTCTAACACCTTAAAAGGACCATCAGCACGTGGGATTAGCTTTGATTTGCGCAAATTAGGAAATCTATCCTTACGCAAATGTAACCAAACAAGATCTCGTGGTGCAAACACAAAATGTTTTCTAGCCTTATGTCCAACCAGTTTATATTTAGCATTCACACGCTCAATGTTTTCCTTAGTTAACTCATGCATTTTTAAAATCAATTCAACACGTTCTTTAGCATCAAAATTAACCTTCTCTGAAGATGGAAGAGGCAACAAATCAATAGGTGCACGAGGTAGGAAACCATACACAATTTCATAAGGGCACATCTTAGTATTTGAATGAAATGAAAGATTATAAGAAAATTCAATATGAGGCAAGTATTCTTCCCACATTTTCTTATTAGTCTTCAAAACAGCCCTAAGCATAGTAGACAATGTTCTATTGACTACTTCAGTTTGTCCATCAGTTTGGGGGTGACAAGTAGTACTAAAAAGCAGTTTAGTCCCCAATTTAGCCAATAAACATCTCCAAAAGTGGCTAAGAAATTTAGTATCATGATCTGAAACAATAGTATTTGGCACACCATGCAAGCGAATAATTTCACGAAAGAACAAATCAGCAACATTAACAGCATCATCGCTTTTATGACATGGTATAAAGTGTGCCATTTTCGAGAACCTATCCATGACAACAAATATGCTATCCCTCCCCTTCTTTGTTCGAGGTATACCTAAAGCAAAGTCCATAGATATATCCTACGAAGGAACACTAGGTACAGGCAAAGGCATATATAAACCATGAGGATTGAGTCGTGACTTAGCTTTTTGACATGTAGTGCAGCGAGCAACAAAACGCTCAACATCCCGTCTCATCTTTGGCCAAAAGAAATGTGTAGCAAGTATATCCTCCGTCTTCCTGACGCCGAAGTGTCCCATTAATCCTCCTCCATGCGCCTCCTACAACAACAAAAGACAAACGGAGCTAGCTGGTATGAATACCTTGTTAGCACGAAAAATATTCCATCGTTAAGAACGAACTTGTTCCAAGTTCTCCCTTCCTTACAATTCTGCAATACATCTTTAAATTCAGCATCATGCATATATTGATCTTTGATGGTCTCCAAACCAAATATTTTCAAGTCAAGTTTTGAAAGCATAGTATAACAACGAGACAATGCATCAGCAATAACATTTTCTTTACCCTTCATGTGTTTAACGACATAAGGGAAATTCTCAATGAATTAAACCCATTTAGCATGTCTACGGTTCAGTTTTGCTTGACTTTTAATGTGTTTCAAAGATTCATAATCAGAATGTATAAAAAATTCCTTGGGCCATAAATAATGTTGCCATGTTTCTAAGGTCCGAACAAGAGCATATAATTCTTTATCATACGTAGAATAGTTCAGACTAGGCCCACTCAATTTTTCATAAAAGTATGCAACAGGTTTGCCATCTTGTAATACCACACCTCTGAATCCAATTCCACTAGCATCACATTCAAGCTCAAAGGTCCTATTAAAATCAGGAAGTTGGAGTAAAGGAGCATGTGTCAACTTATCTTTCAATACTGTGAAGGATTCTTCTTGTGCGGTACCCCAAACAAAAGGCACATCCTTCTTTGTAAGCTCGTTGAGAGGTGCAGCAATGGTGCTGAAATCTCTCACAAAACGCCTATAGAAACCAGCAAGGCCAAGGAAACTCCTCACTTGTGTGACCGTTTTGGGCTGCGGCCAACTCTAAATAGCTTCAATCTTGGCTCTATCAACTGCAATTCCCTGTGGAGTAACAACATAGCCAAGAAAAGATACTCGGTCGGTGCAAAAGGTGCACTTTCCAAGGTTACCAAACAAATGTGCATCACGTAGAGGAATAAAAACATCACGTAAATGTTCCAAATGTTCCTCCAAAGATTTACTATAAATTAGTATATCATCAAAGTAAACTACCACAAGTCATCCAATCAAAGCACGTAAAACTTCGTTCATTAACCTCATGAAAGTACTAGGTGCGTTAGTTAACCCAAAAGGCATGACTAACCACTCATATAATCCAAACTTAATTTTAAATGCTGTTTTCCATTCATTTCCCAATTTCATACGAATTTGATGGTATCCACTACGCAAATCAACTTTGGAGAATATTGTAGAGCCACTGAATTCATCAAGCATATCATCTAGCCTAGGAATAGGATGACGATAACGAATAGTAATATTATTAATGCCTCTACAATCAACGGACATACGCGATGTACCATCCTTTTTCGACACTAAAATGATAGAAACAGCACAAGGACTAAGGGATTCGCTTATATAACCTTTGTCAAGCAGTTCTTGTACTTGACGCATAATCTCCTTCGTCTCCTCTGGATTGGTACGGTATGGTGCATGGTTGGGTAATGATGCACCGGGAATTAAGTCAATATGATGCTCAATCCCTTGAATAGGTGGTAATCCTGGTGGCACGTCTTGTGGAAAGACATTAGCGAACTCCTGCAAAATGTTAGTGACAGCAGGAGGCAAAGAGGAATGCATGTCCTCAAATGAAAATAATGCCTCTTTGCACACAAAAGCATAGCAAACAGATTTGCTAAAATCTATATCATCAATATCAAATTTGGTGGCAAGTAAACATGCACTTTTCAATTTAATTTCAGAAGGAACACTAGATGGTTTATTATTAGGCTTCATTTGTTGCTCAAATTCTTTTGCCACAATCTGATTTTCACTCTTATTTTTCACCTGTTTTTCTTTATTAGCTCTATTAATATCATCTTTAAAAATGGAATCAAGAGCCATAGGAAGCAAAGTAATATTTTTATCCTTATGAACAAGAGTATACTGATTGTTTCTACCATGGTGTACAGAATTTTTATCAAATTGCCAAGGTCTACCAAGTAATAAGGAACATGCTTGCATAGGCACCACATCAAAATCAACATAATCAGCATATGTAGAGATACTAAAATGCACACGAACAGTACATGTTACCTTAACCTTGGCGCTGTTGTTGAACCATTGGATGTAGTAAGGATGTGGATGTGGTCTTGTGGTGAGAGATAGCTTCTCCACCATCTCCATGCTAGAAAAGTTATTGCAGCTCCCTCCATCTATGATAACGCGAACAGAACATTCCTTCACAACTCCCTTTATATGGAACAAATTATGCCTCTGATTTGGCTCAGCTTGTGTAACCTGCACACTCAAAACACGTTGAGCAACTAAACATTCATACCTATCAGCATCTTCAGCAGCCATGTATTGCGTCTCATGATCAGAATTATCTCCACCGTGTTCTTCATGTGTAATAAGAGCCAAAAGTCTCCTCATCATAGTCACTAGTGGACTCATACCCACCATCCTCGGTAACAATCATCACACGCTGAGATTTGCATTCTCTCACAAAATGTCCTATTCCCTTACAATGACGACAAATAATATCACTTGTGTGCCCTGTTGATGCCATGGAAGAAGAAGAGCTCTGCGCAGGCCCAGCAGGTGTGCTCTTAGCAGATAGTGGTGGTTGTGCCTGCTTTCTTGTACCACGGCTGGTGGTGGCACCTGATGGAGGTGCTGGTCCAGTCGAAGTAGAGGATGCACATGGTTTCCATGATGAAGATCGACCTGCAGAAAAGTTAGTTCGCGCCAATGCCTGTCGATCCTGCACTTCACGTTTAGCTTTACATGCAAGATGGAATAAACGAGCGATATTAGTATACTCCTTGTACTCTAGAATGGTCTGATGCTCTCTATTTAATTCACCCATAAAACATGCAAGCATAGCTTCATTCTCCTCAACAATACCACATCTAATCATGCCAGGTTGTAATTCCTGATAATATTCTTCTACAGAATTTTTTCCTTGTCTGAAACGCTGCAATTTTTTAAGTAATTCACGTTGATAATATGGTGGAACCCAACGAGTACGCATAATAGTTTTCAAAGCAGCCCAAGTAGCTGGAATATGATATAATCTACAATGTTCAGACCACCAAACACATGCAAAACTAGTGAAAGGACAAACAGCAGCAGTAACACGTCTCTCCTTGGGATATTGTAAACATGTAAAACATTGTCCAGTTTCTAACTCCCAAGTAAGACATATATCAGGAACATATCTACCCTCAAATGGTGGAATATTCAACTTCAGTTTAGGAAAAAAGGTCATGATCTCGTACCTTAGGTGGTGGTGCAGCCCTACCGTTGCGATGATATACCTGAGGACGAACTTGTGGTGGTGGTGCTGGTGGTTGCACGTAGTTCTGATTTTGACCAACCTCATCCTCGTAATGGTCCTCCACCTCTGTAGTAGCAGCTAGAGCTACAGAAGCATCAACAACGACACCAGAATTTTTCCCAGGGTCAATGGGAACGTGTTGTGCTCGTCCCACTTGATTTGGAAGGCAACGTTGTTGTTGTTGTTGTTATTGTACAGGAGCATTAGATGTAGCCGGTGGTGGTGGTGGAAGACGCACGAGCAATTCATTAAACTTTTTATCGAGCTTTGTTTCGAACGTCTTCTCCATGCCATCTATCTTATCCATGGCCTCTTCAAATCTATTTAGCACATCTTGCACATGTCCACTCATCATTTACTGAGATTTATCATGCAACTCCTTATTCGTCATGTTCTCCTAGTCAGTCTCATCGGCTTGTGATCCTGCCATGGTTAGCAGCAATAGAAACACACAAGAATATGATCCTACTGACTATGAACAAGAGATGGTGGTGGGTATCACAAATCCGTCAAGCAAATCTCAAATTCTTACCAGTTCTTACCCAGCAGTAGGCGGTGATCGGCAACCGTCATAGTCAAAACTCTCAATGCTTGGATAGAGCGATTACCAAGGAGAGTCAAACGCACGACGTAGATGTATGTGGAGCTGGGAAGGCTTATAATATGGTAGCAAAAAGGGTCAGCAATAATCAATTCAGAGATGCAAAGTTGAATAAACGCTCAACGACGATACTGTGCTGGTCCTAGGCTAGACCGTGCTAGAGACGCGAGCCTAGAACACTAACAAAATCACGGTGCTGCACGTAAACAAGGGAAAAGCACACTCTGGAACTTTTTTTCGCTCTGTTTTTTCTGGAGCTCCTCTTTTTTTTGCGAAACATCACTATAATGGCGAGTGTCTCAAAAGTCTTCCCTCGTCAAACTGATAGGATGGGCACGGATTTTTTTTGACTTTTTTTGGAAATCAGGGCAGTGACGATGAAAAAGTGTGACAAAAAATCACTATGATGGCACGTGGCTCAAAAGACTCAGAAAAGCATAAAAATAGGATAGGGAAAAAATATTTTTGCCTGCGAAAATTTTGGCCTAAAAACTGCCCGGGGCGCTCCTCTTTTTTTTTCCCGAAACCTACTCAGGCAAGGAAACACAAAACAGAAATTAGATGGATCTCGAAAACAAACCTAATATGAAAGGAACTCGGATTGGTGGTGGATATATGGTGGTAGGATATGGCAGCGGTGGTTGTATATGGATACAGATTGGTGGTGGTATATGGATGTGGATTAGTGGTGCTATATGGATACAGATTGGTGATGGTATATGGATACGGATTGATGATGGTATATGGAGACGGATCGGTGGTGGTAGAGGGCAGGGGCGACGATGATGGTGCGGCAGCAGCCTGACAACTTATGACCAGAACTCGAAACTCTAAAAGACTAGACTCTAAGACCAGCAACTAGACACGATGATGCAACCGCAAATTCAACAAAGCAAAATACTGAAAAGACTATGCAAAGGCTCAGACTAGTTCGGATATGATGAACTAACCCTAATTTTTTGTTGGCTTTTTAGTGGACTATAGGTATGAAGAACAGACTCAATCTAAACAACGAAAAACTGTAAAATCTCAACGAGCAACCTGGAAATCTGATACCACTTGACAGAGGCAAAGGTGTCCCGTCTTTCAATGAGATAGTGGCTAGTTTTGGAGGAAGTCGACTTTGATGATCTGACTACGAACTTGACAGGACGTCGCGCGTTAGCAACCACTGAACCAGCTCCGAGAGGTTATTGACCACGCTAGAGCATGATCAACCTGACCACGAAGGTCTATTTCCTGCAGGCAAAGGAAGAACAAGCAAGAAACTAAGATTGCAATCAGGATATTGCGAATATAAGAGGAAAGCTTTATTGATCAAAGGTGGGGTTCTGTGACGCCTTTGTCTGGTCATTGAACACAAACGAAGTACACGAAGTTGCAGCTATGGCGAACTTTAATCTAAACAAAACCCAAAGTCTAAACGATGCCCTAAGGGTTGCATATATGGAGGGGAGAGGGGGGAATTTCGTGGCCCTTGGAGGAGGAGGAGTCCGAAACCAACCCTAACTCTTGTTTCCCCGCACATACGGACTCTAAAAACAGCCTATAATCAAGTATTTCGAAATTACATCGGCCTAGCCCAAAAATAAGGTGATGCAGCACCCATAATAGCCTCTGGACGAAATTTATGAAGTGGCACCTTGTATATTTGGTCCAAGGCTTCATGCACTCATTATGGTGGCTTCAAAGTCCTGGAATAATCACTTGTAACTCCGTTCCTGTTCCCCTTGCGCATGCCATCATCTCCATGCTTCAATTTGCTCCAAGGTTCATCTTTCTTATCCAAGCTAGGCCCTTCATTTGTAAGCAAAAAAATGTAGACAATTTAGGCAGCATCATATTCTCATGAACATTAGAATCGTTACCAAGAAACGAAAGTACATGATAATTCAATTGGCGTGCGCGAGCTCTAGTAATTGTTCCAGTATGTATAGCAGCAGGGGCTGTGGGTGTAACAATAGTATTGATGTCCTCATCAATTGCTTACTCGTTTCGCACCCCGACACGTGTTGCCACTTCGAGCTTTGAGAATTTGAGTTGCGGTTCCATATCCTTTTATGTTTCGGCTATCTAGGTACGGTTCGACATCAACATCACCGCCGCTCATCTTCGCCACGGACGCGTCATCAACAACGACCACCTCGACTACATCTTGGTATTCATGCCACCATTTTGGCACCTTACCGTACGCAAGAAACAGCAACCTCGTCTTGGTATTGGACATATCTGATGTAGGCTGGAACCCTAATCGGTCGATCTTTCATGAAAGGAGCGGATCCCGCAAAGAACACGAGGAATACGAGAGGGAAAAGAGGGAAAACACAAGGGGAAACACAAGAGGAAACACTAAACCAACACGAATAAGTCACACATGTGCTAGATCCTCGAGTACATAAGGAAAGATACACGATCCATGGACAACTAAGGATGATACAAGGGTAGCCAGTCTTCTCCATGAGGAGGTCTTGAGTTCTTCCCTAAAACGGGTCTTGAATCTGCTTGGGTATCATCTCCGGTGGAGGCTCGAATCTCTGAGGAGAAGGTGTCCAAGTGGATGAGCAAAGCTCTCACACAAAATATGAGCTAATCCTTTGCTAACCATAGAAAGGAGGAGGGAGATGTCTATATATAATCTTAGTGTAAAAAGGGGCGAAAAAGGGGGTACATGGGCTGCGGCCCAACACATGGCAGCGCACAGGCGCCGGACGTCCGGGAGTCACCGGTCGTCCGGAGGCTCGCGAGGGTCCGGACGTCCGGTGCGTGTTGAACGTCCGTAATTTTGGCTTGGGTGTGCTTCGGTCGGACGTACGGTCGAGGTCGGACGTTCGGGCGTCGGTCGTCCGTGGGACTCCGGAAATCCGTAGATTTGTCTCGGGTGCGGTGGCGTCGGTCGTCCGGAGGGGGCCGGACGTCCGGAGCCTGGAGATCGTCGGACGTCCAGTCCTGGCCGGTCGTCCGGAGCCTGTAGCTTTTTCTTCTTCATCACTTATTCTTCTCCATCTTCACGTCCATCTTCCTCTTCTTCTTCTCCTTGCTCCTTAGCTTCTCCATGGTACCTGAGTATGCACAATGTGTCCGTATGAGGTAGTAGCCATGTCTCATGTGCATCAAAGTGGAAACATGAGAGGAGTGATGTCACCCTGGTTTCGAGAGCTCTTGTGTGTGCTCATGTCATGGGTCCGCTAGGCACTTGGTGAGGCGATGGCAGGTCCATGGGGATGACCTTGGGATGCTCCGCATCATCTCCCCTCCCTTGGGGAAGATCCGTCCTCGAATCAAATTCTTTATCACCATGGTAGGGAGAGAGATCTTTGATGCTGAAGATGTCGCCCACGGAGTACTTGTCTCGTGGAATATCAATCTTGTATGCGTTGTTGTTGTAGCCTGCAAGCACCTTAAAGGGTCCATCTGCTCGTGGTCGAAGTTTGGACTTGCGTTCTTGGGGAAACCGGTCCTTCCGAAGGTGTAGACACACGAGATCTCCGGTGTTGAATACCATAGGTTGCTTGTTGAAGTTGAGCTTTGTCGCAAGGCGTTGAACTTGGCTCTAGATGGTGTTTCTTGTATCTTCATGCACCTTCTTGAGATGTGTCACACGTGCACTTGCGTCCAAATTGATGCGCTCTTTGAGTGGTAGAGGGAGAATGTCCAATGGGGACAAAGGGTTGAATCCGTAGACGACCTCAAAGGAGGACTTGCCGGTTGTTGAGTGTCTTTCTCGGTTGTAGGCGATCTCGGTGATAGGTAGGCACTCCTCCCACTCCTTGATGTTATTCTTGATGAGTACTCGAAGTAGAGCGGAGAGTGTGCGGTTGGTAACTTCCGTTTGGCCATCGGTTTATGGATGATACACCATGGAGAAGAGTAGCTTGATTCCGAGCTTGCCGCATAGGGTCTTCCAAAAGTAGCTAAGGAACTTGACGTCGTGGTCCGAGATGATAGTCTTTGGCACTTCATCTAGACGCAATATTTCCCTACAAAAGAGATTAGCAACTTGTGAAGCATTGTCTATCTAGTTGCATGGAATGAAATGTGCCATCTTGGAGAAATGGTCCACAACGACAAATACCGAATCCTTCCCATTTCTAGTCCTAGGCATTCCAAGTACGAAATCCATGCTAATGTCTTCCCATGGTTGATATGGAATTGGGAGAGGCATGTAAAGGCCATGGGATTGAGCTTTGGACTTAGCTTTGAGACATGTAGAGCATCGGTTGGTGAAGCGGTTAATGTCGCGAAACATCTTGGGCCAAAAGTAGTTCTTCGAGAGCGTGGTGAACGTCTTGTCTCGTCCAAAATGTCCCGTTAAGCCTCCTCCATGAGATTCCTGCAAAAGCACAAACGAAGAGAAGACTCGGGGATGCAAAGTTTGTTAGCTCTCATAAGATATCCATCTTTGATGTAATAGCATTCCCAAGAGGTGTGCGTCAAACACTAGGCATAAGGAGTAGCAAAGGTAGGATCATGCTCATACAAGTCTTTTATATGCTCAAAGCCAATGACATCCAATTCAAGTTGAGTGACCAGCATGCATATGCGGGAAAGCGCATTCGCCACAATGTTTTCTTTACCTTTAATGTACTTGATGACATAAGGAAAAGATTCAATAAATTCACTCCATTTAGCATGACGCTTGTTCAACTTGGTTTGGCCCTTAAGATATGTAACACCCCGGATGTAACTTTCCCTATTTGTACTCCAACTCTTGCCGTTTCCGGCGTTAAGTTATATTTATTTCTCGGGTTCGGGTCTTTGTCTCCGTGTGTTGTTTTTCGTTTTCATGCATCTCTTATCATGTCATCATGTGCATTGCATTTGCATACGTGTTCATCTCATGCATTCGAGCTTTTTCCCCGTTGTCCGTTTTGCATTCCGGCGCTTCGTTCTCCTCCGGTGGTCATTTCTAGCTTTCTTTCATGTGTGGGGATTAAAGATTTCCGGATTGGACCGAGACTTGCCAAGCGGCCTTGGTTTACTATCGGTAGACTGGCTGTCAAGTTTCGTATCAATTGGACTTCGTTTGATACTCCAACGGTTAACCGAGGGACCGAAAAGGCCTCGTGTGTGTTGCAGCCCAACACCCCTCCAATTTTGGCCCAAAACCCACCAAACTCTGCTCCATCACCTAGAGCGTTCGATCATGATCGTGTGGCCGAAAACCGCACCTCATTTGGACTCTCCTAGCTCCACTTATGCCTATAAATAGCCCCCCCCCCCCCGTTTTCGGATCATCTCCTCCTACGAAACCCTAGCCCCCAAAAAAAAGGATCTCCGCGCCGGCCGGGCACGTCCGATCCGACCGGACGCATCGCCGCAGCCAACCCGCTGTTGCCATGTGTCCTCCGCCACCTACCGCGCCGCCGGCCCGGGAGGCCCACGCCCGGCCCCCGACTCCGCCACCGCGGGCCGCCGCCTCGCGCTCGTCTCCGCCGCCAGCACCCGCCTCCTCCGCCCTCTTCCTCGCGCCCGGTGGCCGGAGCCACCGCGCCGCCTCTCCGGCGCCACCGCGCCGCCTCGCCAACCCCGGCCGTCGCCGGCCTCGTCTTCTACACCGGCGGCCGCCGCCGCCCGCCGCCTCGGGCCATCGCTCCGCCCCGAGCCGGTCGGCCGCCGCCCCGGCCTCTCCTCCACTCCAAGTCCGGCAGCTACAGTAACGGCGGCGAACCTCGGGAACCGCGCCAGATCCAGATCTGGAAAAAAAATCACCTCGGTTGACTTTTCTTCCCCGAACCCTAATTTTTGTGCATACTTTGACCGGCCGTATCTCCGCATCCGCAGCTCCGATCTGGGCATATAGTATATCAAAATGTTCATCTCGACGAGTACATAATTTCATACCATTGCATAATTTTCATTTGAGTTCATCTTGATGCCCGAAATGCTGTTAGAAGGAGGCTTCGTGAGTTAATTGTCAGATCTGCTAGTTCATCTTAGACTTTTGTCATTTTTGCCATGATTATTGTGTGCATGATATGCCTGTGAGTCCTTCATATGTTTTGTTAAGCATCTTGTTATCTTTCCAGAGGTGCAACCCATGCATTTTTAGGATGTGTGTGGTGACTTGTGCAAGCTTGCAAAGTGAGGCACCCGGTAAATCTGTTTTCAGGGACTTAGTAGTTTTCACCAAGTCTGGGATTATTTAGTTCATGATGCCATATGTTCGTGTTGTTTCCTAGTGATCCGTGCCTCTTTTGAGGATGATCAGTAAAGGAGTTTGGTTAATCATGTTATGCTCTATCCATCCATGCCTTTGTTTGCAATTATGGAGCACCCTATCTTGAGTCAATCGAGCTCTACTTTTGCTTCGTTGTGAATCCGGGCAGATCGTCAACTTGTTTGCAATTTTGCCGATGTTATTGTAATTGATCCGTGCATGCTATGCCATTGTTCTTGCCATGTCTAGCTTGTATTTTTGCCTTCTTGTTGGATGTATGCTTGCCTTGCCATGACTTGCACCGTGGTGAGTGCATCGAGCTCGTTTACATGCCTTCGTGAGTTATATTTCAGCATGTCTCAGTTTTCACCAAGTTTGAAAACTGATTGTGTTTTAGCTATGTTCGTGTGCTCGTTTATATATTTTGTGATCCCTTTTGGCCCCAGGTCACTTAGGGACTTTTGTTAATCTTGTTGAGTAGCTCCATGCCATGTTCTTCTTTGTCATAATCAGGTCATGTTTCATGATGTTTTGCTGCTCCGAAGAGAGCTTCATGATCTGAAAATCCACACAAGTGTTAATTTCACAAAGTCTGAGATCTGTTTTGCATTTGCGTTTTTGCCATGCTTGTTTGAACCCCATAATGGATGAATTGGCCATGGCTCAGTGCTAGTCTTTTGTTAAGCTTCTTGTGTGCATCCCTGCCATGCCTTTTGTTGTCATGTTTGGGTGCTGTAGCATGTTCATTTCGTTGCATTTAGTTGCCTACTTGCTGTAAATTGCAGACCGGTGTCATTCTTAAAACGCTTGCCATTTCCAAACCGTAACTCCGTTTCCAATGATCTTTATATTGTTTTCAAGCGATTTAATCTCATCTTTCCAGTGGCACCCTTGGAATTCCAAGTTGAGGCCAGGTTCATGCATTTCCTGTCATATCTTGCATTTTTGCATCCCGCATCGCATCCCGCATAGCATATCATCTTTGCATCGTGTGGATTGAGTTTCCACGTGGTTGATTGTATCCTTGTTGCTTGCTTGTCTTGTTTGGGTAGAGCCGGGTGACGAGTTCGCTAACGAGGAGCCCGTTGAGTTTGCTCTTGAGGATCCAGTCAACTCTGACAGCTTTGCAGGCAAGATGATCATACCCTCGAAATCACTACTATCTTTGCTATGCTAGTTTGCTCGCTCTTTTGCTATGCCAATGCTACGATGCCTACCATTTGCTTCTCAGCCTCCCAATTGCCATGTCAAACCTCTAACCCACCTTGTCCTAGCAAACCGTTGATTGGCTATGTTACCGCTTTGCTCAGCCCCTCTTATAGCGTTGCTAGTTGCAGGTGAAGATTGGAGGCCGTTCCTTGTTGGAACATTTATTTACTTGTTGGGATATCATTATATTGCTATGTTATCTTAATGCATCTATATACTTGGTAAAGGATGGAAGGCTCGGCCTCTCGCCTAGTGTTTTGTTCCACTCTTGCCGCCCTAGTTTCCGTCATATCGGTGTTATGTTCCCGGATTTTGCGTTCCTTACGCGGTTGGGTTATAATGGGAACCCCTTGATAGTTCGCCTTGATTAAAGCTTTTCCAGCAATGCCCAACATTGGTATTACCATTTGCCACCTAGCCTTTTCTTTCCCTTGGGTTCTGCAGACTCAAGGGTCATCTTATTTTAACCCCCCCCCCCGGGGCCAGTGCTCCTCCGAGTGTTGGTCCGACCGAGTAGACTGCGGGGCCACCACGGGGCAACTTGAGGGTTGGTTTTACTCGTAGGATGTCTCATCTGAATGTGCCCTGAGAAAGAGATATGTGCAGATCCTATCGGGATTTGTCGGCACATTTGGAAGGTGTTGCTGGTCTTGTTTTAACCTGTCGAAGTGTCTTGAATTACCGAGATACCGAGTCTGATCGGAACATCTTGGGAGGAGGTCTATTCCTTCGTTGACTGTGAGAGCTTGTCATGGGCTAAGTTGGGACTCCCCTGCAGGGATTGAACTTTCGAAAGCCGTGCCCGTGGTTATGGGCAGATGGGAGTTTGTTAATGTCCGGTTGTAGATAACTTGAACCTTAATTAATTAAAATGAATCAACCAAGTGTGTTACCGTGATGGCCTCTTCTCGGCGGGGTCCGGGAAGTGGACACGGTGTTGGAGTAATGTTTGCGTAGGTTGCTCTCTAGTTTCTCGCTCGCGCTTTGCCTCCTCTTCTCTCTCTTTTTGCGAATAAGATAGCCACCATATATGCTAGTCGCTTGCTGCAGCTCCACATATATTTGCCTTACCCTTCCTATAAGCTTAAATAGTCTTGATCGCGAGGGTGCGAGATTGCTGAGTCCCTGTGGCTCACAGATACTATAACTCCAGATGCAGGTCCAGGTGATTCCGCTCCAGGTGACGAGTACGAGCTCAAGTGGGAGTTCGACGAGGACTCTCAGCGTTACTACGTGTCTTTTCCTGATGATCACTAGTGGTGCCTAGTTGGGGTTCGATTCAGGGCCGTGTCGCATGTTGGGTTCTTTTCTATTTTGGCGCCATAGTCCGGCCATGAGTGTTTGTATGATGGATGTTATTTATGTACTTTGATGTGACGTGGCGAGTCTAAGCCAACTATGTATCTCCCCCTTTTATTATATATTACATGGGATGTTGTGATGATTGCCTAACTTGCCACATTGCTTTCAATGCGGTTATGTCTCTTAGTCATGCCTCGACATGTGGGAGTTATAGCCGCATCGAGGGCGTTACAATATACTTGAGCGTTTCATGATCGGTATGAATGATAAATTCATGCGGGCGAAGATAGTGTTCCCATTCATGCAGAATGCGGACTAAAGCATAGAGATCTTTGTCATAGATGGGTTAATTGAGTTGCGCGCCGGAGAGTTTCTCACTAAAGTATGCTACGGGGCGCTTCTCTTACGTTAACACACCTCCTATGCCATTACCACTAGCATCGCAATGAATCACAAAAATGTTTGTCGAAGTTGGGTTAAGCTCATTGAAAGCGGTATCTTGGGATGGTCCCCAAACAAAAGGCGCATTCTTCTTGCTCAAAGCATGCAAAGGCAAGCAATGGTGCTAAAATCTTTCACAAAGCAACGGTAGAAACCCACAAGGCCAAGAAAGCTACGCACTTGTTGCAAATAGGTTGTTTGTGGCCAAGTCTTAATAGCATTGTTCTTGGACTCATCAACATGAACACCCTTAGAAGAAACAACAAAACCGAAGAAAACGAGCTTGTCAACGCCAAAAAGGCATTTCTCCATATTAGCATAGAGATGCTCTTTTCGAAGAGTTTCCCAAACAGTTCGGACATGGGTGACATACTCTTTGAGAGACTTGCTAAAAACAAAGATATCATCGAAATAGACCATAACAAACACACCAATGTATTGTGGAGGTGTTCAATTTAGGCTTGTGGCGCTCACTCTCTTTTTGGTGGCTCGCTCTCTCACTATTATCTCCATCATGGGTGGCTTGCTTGTCGGCGAGCACTTGGCTTGGCGACATTGGACGAAGGATGTACTCCTTGCCCTTCATCTTGAAGATGTAGTGGTTTGTTCAGCCGTTGTGGATGACTCCTCTATCAAATTGCCATGGGTGTCCAAGGAGAAGGTGACAAACGGTCATGGAATGACGTCTCTCTCCAAGGTGTCTTCGTAGGCGCCAATTTTGAAGGAGGCTTGTACCCCATGCTCGACTTGGATAGTGCCAAAGTCGCTAAGCCATTGCACTTTGTATGGATGTGGGTGCTTCGTCTTGGGCAATTGGAGCTTGGAGCAAAGTTCTTCACTTGCGCGGTTATGACAACTCCCTCCATCGATGATGACCTTGACGGATCGTCCATTGATGCCGGCCTTGGTGTGGAATATGTGGCATCTTTGGTCTTCTTCTTGGTGATTTTGGAGAGTCAAGACTTTGGAGACAACAAGAGCGGGACTTCAATCTTCATCGCAAAAGACTTGTTCCTCTTCATCATTCACTTGATGTTGCATGGCGACTTTCTCAAGAGCATCCATTTCTCCTTCACTCATCGAGTCGTAGGTGCCGTCATTGTTGAGGATCATGGTCCACTTGTTGGTGCATTCATAGGACTTGTGGCCTCGGCCTTCGCATGTGAAGCATTTGAAGGAACTTGTCTTGACGATCTCATCAGTGGGGGTAGATGATGATGAAGCTCTCGGCTTGAAGTTGCTTGTAGTAGGAGGATGACTTGGAGTTGATGAAGCTTTCTTGGAACTCGACTTGTCGATGTTGCTTGTGGAAGGATTGGTAGACGGTGTTGGATTCGTTGAAGCTTGGGTGTTGGAGAAGCCATATGACTTGGATGAGAGCTTGGCATCCTTGAAATCATCTTGCACTTGATGTTCCGCTTTGTTAGCTTTATGCATTAGCTCGATGACGTTCGAGTATGGTTGGAAGTCAGCGATCTTCTTTATAGGATGGTTGAGTCCATTCAAGAAACGTGCCATAGTTTTCTCATCATCTTCCGTGACATTGGCTCGTATCATGGCAATCTCCATTTCCTTGTAGTATTCTTCAACGCTCTTGGTTCCTTGCTTGAGTAGTTGGAGTTTCTTGAAGAGGTCGTGGTTGTAGTAGGAAGGCACGAAGCGTGCTCTCATGACATCCTTCATTTGCGCCCATGTAGTGATGGGTGGATCACCTCTTGCCTCTCGGCGCTCGACAACTTGCTCCCACCAAATGAGGACATAGTCTTGGAACTCAAGGGATGCCATCGTGATCTTCTTCTCTTCGTCGTAGTTGTGCAAACGGAAGATCTTGTCAACTTTCAATGCCCATGATAGGTACTCTTTGAGATTGTTGCTTCCATTAAACTTGGGCATGGTGAACTTGAGCTTGTTGTAGCGTTGCTCTTCATTGTGTTGGGGTCGGGGATGATGACGTCCATGTTGTTGATGATTGTCAAGCTCGTGTCGCTCTTGGTGAGGAGGGTTGTCAACCTCATGTTGTTCTTGTCGTGGAGGATTTCCATTGTCGTCATGCTCTTGATGAACTTGATGTTCTTGGCGAGCTTGTGGAGGAGCTTGTCGAGCTCGAGGAGTAACTTGAGGAACTTCACGATGCATGCGAGCTTGAAATCTTCGTTCATGAATTTCTTCGTGAAGTGCTTCTTCTTGTTCACGATCTTGTTGGCCTCGGTTGGCTATGGCTCGACTGGAATCTCAGAGGGCTTGTTGCGCCGCAAGTGCTTGAGCTTCACGGAGTTGTTGTTCTTGGCGTTGTGCCTCGACAACTTGTGCTTCTTGGTGTAAACGCGCTCGCTCTTCCTCTTCATGTTGGGGTTGACGTTGCCGTTCTCGTGCTAGCGCAAAGACCTCTTGGTTTTGACGTTGTCGGTGCTCTTGAGAGTCGGCGTCGCATAGAGGATTGAGGCTTGCTTGACGATCGTTGCGCACAGCACGGCGTAGAGTGTTCGATGCCGGTGTACTTGAGCTAGATAGGGTGAAGTCGGATTGTTTACTTGAGCGGGTCCTTCTTGATGAAAGCGAATTGGTAGAAGAGCGGTTGAGCAACAAAGCGCAAATTTCGTCCATCCTTGCGTCATTCTCTTTCTTGTGATCATCGAGCTTGTGGTCGAAGTAGTCCCTTGTGCGTTGCTTGGAGAGTCACAAGTCGGCCGCGAGGATGTCGATGCATTCACTCATTGCTTGCTGCTCTTGATGCAAAGCATGTTGTGCACCAAAGAGGTGGCTCTTGGTGACGTAGGAGTTCATGTCGTCGTCGTGCTCAATGAAGAGTGGGTTTGTAGAAGTACTTGGCCTATCCAGCATTCCAAGACAAATGTGAGTGGTAGAAAGAGAAGAACGAATATGAAATGTACCTTCACCGAAGTTGAAACTGGATCGATGATCACTCCAATGTAGGACAAGGAAATAGCACAATTGGTACTAGTTCTTGTCGGTTTCTCACACCTACACAAGTAAAAGCTTATGGTGGAGCTTGGCTAGGACGGTGGCACAACATTTGATTCAATTGTATGTGAGCTTCAATAATGTTGGAAAAGATTCGCAAGAGTGCAATGTAACAAGTAGACCAAGCAATGTAGTGTACACGGAAACACACACACAATGATATAAGTGGGGTTGGGCAACCAAGGATGAGCCGAAATGTGGAATCCACAAAAATGCTCTTGTTGCACAACACTAGAGAGACGCTAGCACGATTGCACAATAGGCGGATACAAATACTTGTGCACAACCTACTAAGCAAAAATGCAATGACTTCTATCCCAAGTATGCTCTATGCAAGGTGTTTCTATGCAATGATCCACGATGATCGAGTATGACAATCTTAATGTTGTATGATGCTATGGTTCTTGCTTGAAAGCTCTTTGTTTATCTTTCCTTTTTGCTTAAAAGCTTGTTTGGCTCTTTGTTGTTTGAGCTCTTTTCTCATGCAATGCTTGATGAACCAAGATAGCAATTGTGTATGCGATGACAACTTTGTGACACAAGAGATGATACCAATATATGCAATAATGATGTATGTATGCTATGGGAAGTATGATCACTAATGTGCACATGTCTCGTTGCTGGCAGTACTCAATGGCTAGTATCGATGGGTAAGCAACGCAAAGGAGTAAGGCTATGATGGCTATCCATGTAATGGCAAGAATGATGTATCACGATACCAAGACGAGGTTACCGTTCTTGATTACGGTATGGTGTCAAAATGGTGGGCCGAATACCAAGATGTAGTCGATGTGGTCGTTGTTGATGACGCGTCCGTGGCGAAGACGAGCGGCGGTGATGTTGATGTCGAACCGTACCTAGATAGCCGAAACACAAAAGGATACGGAACCGCAACAAAAATTCTCAAAGCTCGAAGTGGAAACACGTGTCGGA
The DNA here is from genome assembly GCF_003073215.2 of Triticum urartu. Taxonomy (NCBI): domain Eukaryota; kingdom Viridiplantae; phylum Streptophyta; class Magnoliopsida; order Poales; family Poaceae; genus Triticum; species Triticum urartu. The sequence continues at coordinate 374,430,345 of NC_053028.1, read as the reverse complement.
TTGCGAAACGTGTAAGCAATGGTGGTGGTATGCGGAAATGGTGATGGTGTATAGGTGGTAGTAGTGTGTATGCGGAAATGTCGGGCGGTGGTGGTGCAAAACTGAAAATAATTCAGTTTCGTCAGGGTTCGTCGGGCGTCCGGGCTGGGCCGGACGTCCGGTCGTCGGACGTCCGGTAGGGGTCGGACGTCCGGTGCATGGGCGAAAATTGGGCACGGGATGAACAGCTAGGTTTCATGGTGGAGATGTGGAAATTTGTCGAATCCGGAGGATTTTGTGGATGGAAAGGGTGGAGACAAGGGGGAAAAGCTAGATCCACTCAAAACAAAGCAAATCCACGAATCAAATCAAACAAAATTTCAACACACCAACAAATCACAAAAAAAATTGGGGCTGTTTTTGCGGGGAATTTTCGAATTAGGGACAAAATCAACAAAAACTAGGCTAGCAACACAACGAGGAGGCTCCGCGTGACACCCCCGATTTAATCGTACACTAATCATACACGCAAAAGTGTATGATCAAGATCAGGGACTCACGGGAAGATACCACAACACAACTCTACAAATAAAAATAAGTCATACAAGCATCATATTACAAGCCAGGGGCCTCGAGGGCTCAAATACAAGAGCTGGATCATAGACGAGTCAGCGGAAGCATCAATATCTGAGTAGAGACATAAGATAAACAAGTTTGCCTTAAGAAGGCTAGCACAAACTGGGATACAGATCGAAAGAGGCGCAGGCCTCCTGCTTGGGATCCTCCTAAACTACTCCTGGTCATCGTCAGCGGGCTGCACGTAGTAGTAGGCACCTCCCGAGTAGTAGTAGTCGTCGTCGACGGTGGCGTCTGGCTCCTGGACTCCAACGTCTGGTCGCAGCAATCGGGTATAGAAAGGGGAAAAGAGGGAGCAAAGCAACCGTGAGTACTCATCCAAAGTACTCACAAGCAAAGAGCTACACTACATATGTATGCATTGGTATCAAATGGAATAAGGGTATCATATGTGGACTGGACTGCAGAAAGCCGGAATAAGAGGGGGATAGCTAGTCCTATCGAAGACTACACTTCTAGTAACATCCATCTTGCAGCAGGAGAAGAGATTAGATGGTAAGTTCACCAAGTAGCATCGTGTAGCATAATCCTAACCAATGATCCTCCCCTCGTCGCCCTGTGAGAAAGCGATCACCGTTTGTATCTGGCACTTGGAAGGGTGTGTTTTATTAAGTATCCAGTTCTAGTTGTCATAAGGTCAAGGTACAACTCGAAGTCGTCCTGTTACCGAAGATCACGGCTATTCGAATAGATTAACTTCCCTGCAGGGGTGCACCACATAATCCAACACGCTCGATCCCATTTGGCCGGACACACTTTCCTGGGTCATGCTCGGCCTCGGAAGATCAACATGTCGCAGCACTACCTAGGCACAACAGAGAGGTCAGCATGCCGGTCTAAATCCTATGGCGCAGGGGTCTAGGCCCATCGCCCATTGCACACCTGCACATTGCGTACGCAGCCGGCGAGCAGACCTAGCCTCCCTTATACAAGAGCAGGCATTCCAGTCCAACCCGGCGCGCGCCGCTCAGTTGCTGACATCACAAAGGCTTCGGCTGATACCATGACGTCGAGTGCCCATAACTGTCCCCGAGTAGATGGTTAGTGCGTATAGGTGAGTGGCCGGACTTAGATCAAATACCAAGATCTCGTTAAATGTGTTATCATGAAATAACCGCGAACACCGACCAGGGCCAGGCCCACCTCTCTCCTAGGTGGTCTCAACCTACCCTGTCGCTCCGCCACAACGATCCACTCAGAGGGCCGTCGGGACAAACGTCCTTTCAGACCCAATCCATGAATCACTTGCGGGTACTCCTACGAGCCGACCCGTCTTTAGCCACCACAAGTATCATATATTATGTATATAAGTATATACCCGTGACCACCTCCCAAGTGATCACGGCCCGATAGTATAGCATGGCAGACAGACAAGAATGCAGGGCCATTGATGATAATCTAGCATCCTATACTAAGCATTTAGGATTGCAGGTAAGGTATCAACAGTTGTAGCAACAATGACAGTCTATGCATAAGAATAGGATTAACGGAAAGCAGTAACATGCTACACTACTCTAATGCAAGTTGTATAGAGGAGAGTAGGTGATATCTGGTGATCAAGGGGGGGGGCTTGCCTGGTTGCTCTGGCAAGAGAGAGGGGTCGTCAACACCGTAGTCGTACTAGGTAGCAGCGGCATCGGTCTCGGTGTCTAGCGAGAGAAGAGGGGGAAGAAACAATAAATATAATGCAAACAAGTGCATGACGATGCATGACATGACAAAGCATGACGCTAGGTGTGCCCTAACGCGGTACGAGGTGGTACCGGTGAAGGGGAAAAACATTCGGGAAAGTATTCCCGGTGTTTCGCGTTTTCGGACAGATGAACAGGAGGGGGGAAGTTGCGTATTCGTGATGCTAGGGATGCGTGGCGGACGAACGGGCTGCGTATCCGAATTCGTCTCATCGTTCTAAGCAACTTTCATGTAGAAAGTATTTTCATCCGAGTTACGGATTATTTTATATGATTTTCTAAAGATTTAACCATTTTCTGATTTTAATTATTTATTTAAATCCAACATTATCCAGAACAGTGCATGATGATGCATGCATGACATCAGAGTGATGTCAGCAGGTCAACTGGTTGGTTGACCAGTCAAACCAGACAGGTGGGTCCAGTGGGACCCACATGTCATTGTCAGGGGCACTAACAGAGTTTTAAAACTAACTAAATGGGTTAATTAGCAGGTGGGGCCCAGTAGTCAGTGAGAGATGAGGGTTTTAATAAATTAATTTAATTAATTAGCAATTTTATCTATTTATTTTTATGCGTTTATGGGATGGGCCCCGCATGTCAGTGCCACCGGGCTGCCCAGTCAGCAGTTGACTGGGTCAACCGAGTCAACTGGGCCACCAGGGCCCACTGGCCAGTGACACAGAGGTGGAGCCCGCCTAGCCACGTCGGCGGTCAGTGCCGGAACGACACCGGCAAGTCAAAACGCGGCGGCGCGGCTCGGGAGGTGGTCGGAAAACACCTACAGCGCACCGTTCGACAAGTTTTCGGGCGCGTTCGAAAGCTACAGCTGCGCCACGTCCAACGGTGGGGGTTGTTGCGGCAGGGGTGACCGGAATCGAGCGTGGCGAGTTCATCGGTGGACGACGGAGTCAGACGCGAGAGGAAACGACGACCCAGCACACTCGCGAGCGAACGGAGAGGCCAGGCGAGACATGCGTCAGGTGGCGAATGCAACGGGCGCTGGCCCGTGACCATTTGGTCACCGGAGGCACGCCGCCAACGAGCACAGGCGGCAGTGCGTTCGGGCGCTCGACGAGCTAGGGCATAGGGGACATATGGAAGCCCGTGCGCGGGTGCTTTCGGTCCCTGGACGCGCCAGGAACACGATGTCATGCTCAGGCGAGCACGACGGAGAGCATGGCCATGGCGGCGAGGCGATCCGCGGTGACGGAATCTCGGCAACGGCGACGAGGTAGCTACGGTGCGCGAGGGGCTTAACGAGGAGGAGCAGGAGGCGGGGGAGCTCACCGTGCAGCACGCAAGATGGCCCATGGTGGTTTAGTAGCAACATGGGGCGTCGCCGGAGTTGGTGAAGAACGGCGGCGACCGGAGATGTGGAAGAAGGGGGGGCGTTGTAGCAACGCCTTTGAGCTCCAGCTGCGGCCACCGGTCAATGAGGAGGGCGAGGGCGGCGACGACGGACACACAGGCACGGCGAGGCGATGCCTGTGGCCTCGCGATTCACGGCGGCGGGTCCATGGCGGCGTTTAGACGTGGTGGGGAACGAGGGGGAGAGCGAGGTGGATCTGAGGGGGAAGGCGCAGGGACCGATGGAGAGAGCAGGGGCGAGTGGGAGAAGGGATCGAGGAGGCGAGGGTGTGGCAGCTTTATCTCCTCCCGGCATCGGTGCCGGCGAGGCGGTCGAGCAGGGACTCGCCCCTGTTCCGACCTGGGTCAGGGCAGCAGGGAAGGGAGACGAGGCAGGGTCCAGGGGGGAGGGTTCTTCCTTTTTTTGGTTCTTTTCTTTTTATTTATTTTATTTTCTGTTTTATTTCATTTTAATGTATTTAGGCATTTAAGTATTTTATAAAACTGTGTCTTCTACACCATAATTACCTATGCCATACTTGGCATTGTCCGAACATTTTTGTTTCAACTTTTGAAAACTTTTGTTGTTTGAAATATTTAGAATTTAAATTTTGAAACAGTTTCGAATCATGACGAGGTTAGCAATAGTAACCGAGGTGACGAGGCATGATTAGCATGGGATTATTGTAGCATGATTATCCGGGCATTACACTTCGAAATCGTGATCAACCTGGCTCTTGATACCAAGATGATGTAGGGTGGAACCCTAATCAGCCGATCTTTCACGAAAGGAGCGGATCCTGCGAAGAAAACGAGGAACACGAGAGGGGAAAGAGGGAAAACACAAGGGGAAACACAAGAGGAAACACTAAACCAACATGAATAAGTCACACATGTGCTAGATCCTCGAGTACATAAGGAAAGATACACGATCCACGGACAACTAAGGACGATACAAGGGTAGCCAGTCTTCTCCGTGAGGAGGTCTTGAGTTCTTCCCTATAGGGGTCTTGAAAAAGGTTGGGGGATCTTCTCCGGTGGAGGCTCGAATCTCCGAGGAGAAGGTGTCCAAGTGGATGAGCAAAGCTCTCACACACAAAATATGAGCTAATCCTTTGCTAACCCTAGAAAGGAGGAGGGAGAGGTCTATATATAGTCTTAGTGTAAAAAGGGGCGAAAAGGGGGGTACATGCGCTGCGGCCCAACGCATGGCAGCGCATAGGCGCCGGACGTCCGGGAGTCACTGGTCGTCCGGAGGCTCGCGAGGGTCCGGACGTCCGGTGCCTGTCGGACGTCCGTAATTTCGGCTTGGGTGTGCTTCGGTCGGACGTTCGGTCGGGGTCAGACGTCCGAGCATCGGTCGTCCGTGGGATTCCGGAAATCCTTAGATTTGGCTCGGGTGCGGTGGCGTCGGTCGTCCGGAGGGGGCCGGACGTCCGGAGCCTGGAGATCGTCGGACGTCCGGTCCTGGCCGGTCGTCCGGGGCCTGTAGCTTCTTCTTCATCACTTCTTCTTCTTTGTCTTCATGTCCATCTTCCTCTTCTTCTTCTTCTCCTTGCTCCTTAGCTTCTCCATGGTACCTGAGTATGCACTATGTGTCTGTATGAGGTAGTAGGCATGTCTCATGTGCATCAAAGTGGAAACATGAGAGGAGTGATGTCACCTCAGTTTCGAGACCTCTTGCGCGTGCTCGTGTCATGGGTCCGCTAGGCACTTGGTGAGGTGATGGCAGGTCCATGGGGATGACCTTAGGATGCTCCGCATCAATATCACTCTTGCCATTACTTTGATTACCATCATAGCCTTACTCCTTTGCGTCGCTTACCCATCGAGACTTGTGCACATTAGTGATCAAACTTCCCATAGCATACATACATAATTGTTGCATATCTTGGTATCATCTCTTGTATCACAAGGTTGTCATCCCATACACAATTGCTATCTTGGTTCGTGAAGCATTGCATGAGAAAAGAGCTCAAACAACAAAGAGCCAAACAAGATTTTAAGCAAAAGTTAAAGATAAGCAAAGAGCTTTTAAGCAAGAACCATAGCATCATACAACATTAAGATTGTCATATTAGATCATCTTGGATCATCTCATAGAAACACCTTGCATAGAGCATACTTGGGATAGAAGTTGTTGCATTTTTTCTTAGTAGGTTGTGCACAAGTCTTTGTCTCCGCCTATTGTGCAATCGTCCTAGCATCTCTCTAGTGTTGTGCAACAAGAGCATTTATGTGGATTCCACATTTTGGCTCATCCTTGGTTGCACGACCCCACTTATCTTTTTGCATGTGTGTTTCCGTGTACCTTATATTGCTTGGTCTACTTGTTGCATTGCAATCTTGCGAATCTTTTCCAACATTATTGAAGCTCGCTCACAATTGCATCAAATTTTGTGCCACCATCCTAACCAAGCTCCACCATAAGCTTTTACTTGTGTGCGTGTGAGAATCCGACAAGAATTGGTACCAATTGTGCTATTTCCTTGTCCACATTGGAGTGACCATTGATCCACTTTCAACTTCGTTCAAGGTACATTTGGTATTCGTTCTTCTCTTTCTACCACTCATATATTTCTCTTGGAATGATGGATAGGCCAAGTACTTCTACCAACCCATTCTTCATTGAGCACGGCGACAACATGAACTATTACGTGGTGCACAACATGCTTTGCATCAAGATCAACAAGCAATGAGTGAACGCATCGACAACCTCGCCGCCGACTTACGACTCTCCGGGCAACATACAAGGGACTACTTCGACCACAAGCTCGATGATCACAAGCAAGAGAATGACGCAAGAATGGACGAGATTCACGCTTTCTTGCTCAACCGCTCTTCTTCCACTTCGTCTTCACCAAGAAGGAGCCACTCAAGTTGACACTCCGACTTCACCCTCTCCGGCTCAAGTACACCAACATCGAACACTCTTCGACGTGCCGCACGCAACGATCGTCAAGCAAGCCTCAATCCTCTATGCGAGACAAACTCTCAAGAGAACCGACAATGTCAAACCCAGGAGGCTTTTGCGCTAGCACGAGAACGGCAACGACAATGACAACATGAAGAGGAACAGCGCGTGCGTCTACTCCAAGATGCACAAGATGCCGAAGCACACCGCCAAGAACAACACCTCCGTGAAGCTCAAGAACTTGTGGCGCTATGTGCCCTTCAAGATTCAAGTCACGCCGTCGCCACGCACAACCGCCATCGGTGTGAACAAGAGGAAGCACTTCGCGAAGAGGTTCAAGAAAGAAGATTTCAAGCTCGCATGCATCGTCAAGTTCCTCCAGTTCCTCCTCGAGCTCAGCAAGCTCCCCCACAAGCTCGCCAAGAACATCAAGTTCCTCAAGAGCATGAAGACAATAGAAATCCTCCACGACAAGAGCAACATGAGGTTGACAACCCTCCTCACCAAGAGCAACACGAGCTTGACAATCATCAACAACATGGGCGTCATCATCCCCGACCCCAACACAATGAGGAGCAACGTTAGGGCAACCTAAAGTTCACCATGCCCAAGTTCAATGGAAGCAACGATCCCAAAGATTATCTTTCATGGGCATTGAAGGTCGACAAATTCTTCCTTTTGCACAACTATGACGAAGATAAGAAGATCGCGATGGCATACCTTGAGTTTCAAGACTATGTCCTCATATGGTGCTATGACAATCTTAATGTTGTATGATGCTATGACAATCTTAATGTTGTATGATGCTATGATCCAAGAGGTGAACGAATGTCAAGTGCAAGACGATTTCAAGTATGCCAAGTTCTCATCCAAGTCCTATGGCTTCTCCAACACCCAAGCTTCTACGACTCCAACACCATCTACCAAGACTTCTACAAGCAACGTCGACTAGTCGAGTCACAAGAAAGCTTCGTTAACTCCAAGTCATCCTCCTACTACAAGCAACTTCAAGCCGAGAGCTTCATCATCATCCACTCCAACCGATGAGACTGTCAAGACAAGTTCCTTCAAATGCATCACATGCGGAGGCCGAGGCCACAAGTCCTATGAGTGCACCAACAAGCGGACCATGATCCTCAACGACGATGACACTTACGACTCAATGAGTGAAGGAGAAATGGACGCCATCGAGCAAGTCGCTATGAATCGGCAAGTGAACAATGACGAGGAACAAGTCTTTTGCGATGATGATTCAAGTCCCGCTCTTGTTGTCTCCAAGGTATTGACTCTCCAAAATCACCAAGAAGAAGACCAATGATGCCACATCTTTCATACCAAGGCCGGCATCAATGGACGATCCGTCAAGGTCATCACCGATGGAGGTAGTTGTCATAACCTCACAAGTGAAGAACTTTGCTCCAAGCTCCAATTACCCAAGACGAAGCACCCACATCCCTACAAAGTTCAATGGCTTAGCTACTCCGGCACTCTCCAATTTGAGCATCGAGTACAAGTCTCCTTCAAAATTGGTGCCTATGAAGACACTTTGGAGTGCGACGTCATTCCAATGACCGTTTGCCACCTTCTCCTTGGACGCCCATGGCAATTTGATAGAGGAGTCATCCACAACAGCTGAACGAACCACTATATCTTCAAGATGAAGGGAAAGGAGTACGTACTTCGCCCCATGTCTCCAAGCAAAGTGATCGCCGACAAGCAAGCCACCCATCGTGGAGATAAAAGTGAGAGAGTGAGCCACCAAAAATAGAGTGAGCGCCAGAAGCCCAAATCGAGCGCCTCCACGATGAGCGAAAGGAAGAACTTAGTCCTATTTGCCACCAAAAGTGAGATAAGGGGAGGTGCGAGAACCCATCTAGTGTTGTACACTACGTCCTTTTGTACAAGGACAATGAACCACAAACTAACACCTCTCACACTCTTCCTCTAGTGTTGTCTTCTCTTTTGTAGGAATTTCACGATGTTTTCCCTGACGAGCTACCTCCGGGACTACCTCCACTACGAGACATCGAGCACCTCATCGACCTCAACCCCGGAGCACCTCTTCTGAACAAAGCTCCCTACCGTGTCAACCCCAAAAAAACCAAAGAAATACAAAGGCAAGTAAAGCATTTCATAGACCATGGACATGTGCGTGAAAGTTTGAGCCCTTGTGCCGTCCCGGTCATTCTTATGCCAAAATGAGATGGTAGCTTTCGCATGTACTCCGATTGTACACCTATCAATGCTATCACCGTTCGCTATAGGTATCCCATTCCACGCCTTCATGATATGCTTGATGAACATAGTGGTGCCACTATATTTTCCAAAATTGATCTTAAGAGTGGTTACTATCAAATCCGCATACAAGAGGGTGATGAATGGAAACCTCTTTCCAAACCAAGTTTGGGTTGTATGAGTGGTTAGTCATGCCTATAGGTCTATCAGAAGCACCGGGTACTTTTATGCGCCTTAAGAATCATGTCTTTCGCCCTTACATTGGTGTGTTTGTTGTGGTCTACTTCGATGATATCCTTGTTTATAGCAAGTCTCTTCAAGATCATGTCACCCATGTTCGAACCGTTTTGCAAACTCTTCGAAACGAGCATCTCACTGCTAACATGGAAAAGTGCCTTTTCGGCATTGATAAGCTCATTTTCTTGGGTTTTGTTGTCTCTTCTAATCGTGTTCATGATGATAATTCCAAGATCAATGCTATTAAGACTTGGCCCCAACCAACCAACTTGCAAAAAGTGTGTAGCTTTCTTGGCCTTGTGGGTTTCTATCGTTGCTTTGTGAAAGATTTTAGCAGCATTGCTTCTCCTTTACATGCTTTGACCAAGAAGAATGTGCCTTTTGTTTGGGGACCATCCCAAGAAACCGCTTTCAATGAGCTTAAGAATTTGCTTACTAACGCTCCCGTTCTTGTATTACCCAACTTTGACAAACCCTTTGAAATTCATTGTGATGCTAGTGGTAATGGCATAGGAGGTGACTTAACGCAAGAGAAGCGCCCCATAGCTTACTTTAGTGAGAAACTTTCCGGAGCGCAACTCAATTACCCCATCTATGACAAAGAGCTCTATGCTTTAGTGCGCGTTTTGCATGAATGGGAACACTATCTTCGCCCTCATGAATTTATCATTCATGATGATCATGAAACACTCAAGTATCTTAAGGGCCAAACCAAGTTGAACAAGTGTCATGCTAAATGGAGTGAATTTATTGAATCTTTTCCTTATGTCATCAAGTACATTAAAGGTAAAGAAAACATTGTGGCGTATGCCCTTTCCTGCATATGCATATGCTTGTTACTCAACTTGAATTGGATGTCATTGGCTCAAGTATCTTAATGGGACATTTTGGACGCGACAATACTTTTGCCACGCTCTCCAAGAACTACTATTGGCCCAAGATGTTTCGTGACGTCAACGACTTCACCAACCGATGCTCTACATATCGCAAAGCTAAGTCTAAAGATCAATCCCATGGCCTTTACATGCCACTCAAATTTCCATACCAACCATGGGAAGACATTAGCATGGATTTCGTACTTGGATTGCCTAGGACTAGAAATGGAAAGGATTCGGTATTTGTCGTTGTGGACCATTTCTCTAAGATGGCACATTTCATTCCTTGCAACAAGATAGACGATGCTTCACATGTTGCTAATCTCTTTTGTAGGGAAATATTGCATCTACATGGTGTGCCAAAGACGCTCATCTCGGACCGCGACATCAAGTTCCTTACCTACTTTTGGAAGACCCTATGCGCCAAGCTCGCAATCAATCTACTCTTCTCCACAGCGTATCATCTACAAACCGACGGCCAAACGGAGGTGACCAACCGCGCACTCTCCGCTCTACTTCGAGTACTCATCAAGAAGAACATCAATGAGTGGGAGGAGTGTCTACCTATCGCCGAGTTCTCCTACATCCAAGCAAAACACTCAACAACCGGCAAGTCCCCCTTCGAGGTCGCCTACGGATTCAACCCATTGTCACCATTGGACATTCTTCCTCTACCACTCCAAGAGCGCGTCAATTTGGAAGCAAGTGCACGTGTGACTCATCTCAACAAGGTGCATGAATATACAAGACATACTATCGAGCACCAAGTACAAAGACTTGCGACCAAGCTCAACATCAACAAGCGCCCCATGGTCTTCAACATCGGTGATCTCGTGTGGCTACACCTTTGCAAGGACCGCTTTCCCCAATAACGCAAGTCCAAACTTCGACCACGAGCGGATGGACCCTTCAAGGTGCTTGCACGCTACAACGACAACGCTTACAAGATCGACCTCCCCCGTGACAAGTACAACGTGAGCGATATCTTCAATGTCAAGGACCTCTCGCCCTTCCATGGTGATGAAGAATTTGATCCGAGTACGGATCTTCCCCAAGGGAGGGGAAATGAAGCGAAGCATCCCAAGGTCATACCCATGGACCTACCATCATCTCACCAAGTGACTAGCGGACCAATGACACGAGCACGTGAAAGAGCTCTCGAAACTAAGGTGAACTCACTCCTCACCGAACTACCACTTACCATGCATGACAATTGGCTACTACCTCAAGCGGAAACCCTATGTGTGATCAGGTGCTTGGAGGAAGACCACGGACCAACTACATTCAACGGACAAGACGATGAGGACGCCAAGTTCATGAGAAAAGAAGAAGAACTGCTCGAAGTCCCCAGGCTCCGGACGACCGACGAACCCCGGAAGTCCGGTGACCTCCAGGCTCCGGACGCCCGGCCCTCTCCGGATGACCGACGCTTCCATACCCAAGCCAAAACTACGGGTTTCCGAAGCTCTACGAACGACCGACGACCTCCAGGCTCCGGACGTCCGACCCCGTCCGGACGTTCGACCGAAGTCCACCCGACCGAATCTACGGATGTTTGACAGGCACCGGACGCCCGGACCCTCGCGAGCCTCCAGACGACCGGTGACCCCCGGACGTCCGGCGCTTGTGCGTTTCCATGTGTTGGGGCGCAGCCCATGTATCCCCCACTTCGCCCCTTTTGCACTAAGACTATATGTAGACTTCCTATTCCTTCTAGCTAGGGTTAGCAAAGGATTAGCTCATATATCGTGTGAGATCTTTGCTCATCCACTTGGTTGCCTTCCCCTCGGAGATAGCGCCTCCACGGAGAAGATCCCCCAAGCGGATTCAAGACCCCTTTACGAGAAGAACCTCAAGACCTCCTCTCGGAGAAGACCGACTACCTTTGTATCGTCCCTAGTTGATCGTGTATCGTGTGATCTCTTATGTACTCGAGGATCTAGCACATGTGTGACTATTTCTTGTTGGTTTAGTGTTTCTCTTGTGTCCCCCCGTGTTTTCCCTCGTTTCCCTCCTCGTGTTCTTCGTGTTATTCGTGGGATCCGCTCCTTTCGTGAAAGATCGGCCGATTAGGGTCCCTACACTACATCACTCCACATACAACCACAACAGGGTATAACATTTAATAAGTCCCATCTACTGACGGCTTTCGAGGCGAGACGCGATGTCCCCTGGCTCGTTACTATTTTGAACCGTCTTTCAATCTCCCGTTCCATGTTACGAGACACAGTCCTTATTGGCACATCTTGTCAAAGTAGAGATTGTGCCCGTTTATCGCAAGATCCCTATCAATATGGGCGTGGGTAAGCCAACCGTGCCGTTTGCACTATCCCTTGGGAATAGGTGAGCTTTAAGGCCTGTGGGGGGGCGTTTGATATTCATCGCCTTTATAAAGGGTTACAAACCCACCTTTCTACCCCATGTCTACCTCTTCCTCAGCCTTTCTAGCCCCGAGCTCCAGCGCCCAGGTCTCGATTTCTTTCATTGCACCAAGCCTTTCTAGTCATGTCCGAATATAGCTCCCCAGGCCGGTGGATGGTCTCCTCGGTCACCGAGGAAGATATCGTGAAGCTCCGGGAGGCGAGGTACGTGACTGCGGAAATCCCCCACAGGCTTCCTGCAATGGAGCAGGTTATCCCCACACCAAGGCCTGGTGAGAGAGTTCTGTTCATCTCCCACTTTCTCCGTGGGCTAGGGTTCACTCTCCACCCCTTTGTTCGCGGCCTTACGTTCTATTACGGGCTAGATTTTCACAACATAGCTCCGGACTCCTTTCTCCACATCTCGGCATTCACCATTATGTGTCAAGCCTTTCTCCGCATCCCCCGCACTTCGGCCTATGGCTCAAGACCTTCAGTGTGAAGCCAAAGATAATCGATGGGAGCAAGCGGTGTGCGGCGGTATTATGGTGAGCAAGCTTGCCAATACTGTCTGGCCAAAGGGCACCTTCTCTGAAACCTCGGACTTATGGCAGCGGGAGTGGTTTTACATCACCGAACCTCGCGGTACCAAATGGGCAGCCACGCCTGCATTCCGATCTGGTCCTTCCTTGCAACTCCCATCGTGGATTAATAAGGGGCTTGACTGGGATTAATAGATGAAGTGCAGACGATACAAAGTCGTATCCAGAGCATCCTTTAAAAGGACACTAGCCTTATTAACGTGATCTAGGTGATGCTAGTCCGCCGGGTCCTTCCGTGTTAGCGACGACCTGTCCGCATGTGGGAGTTCAACCAAGAAGGACCGCGGACCCTTCAGAAATTTTTCAACATGACACACAGAGGGATGTGGAAACTATTCTTCAAGGCTCGAAAGAAGTGGTCGGACACATCCAAGGACATCGTCCTTGACTGCAATCATCCGGATACCCTGGTAAGTACCCAACTCCCGAACGCCATTCGGTTAATTATCCCATAGCGATGTACTGAGAAACCTTTCTTCAACCAGGGCTGGATAAAGAAGGAAGAGTGGATCGGGTTTCCGGCTCCACTTCCCGAAGATTCAGCAGATCCTATGTTAATGAGGATGCTAGCCCCGGTGCCGTATCAAATGCCGGCGAGGGAGGACAAGAAGAAGAGCAAGAGGGTTGAAGATGAGCTCCGCTCTAAAGGTGTACTAGACGCTATATCCGGGGAGGCTGAAGCTCCTTCTTCCGAAGAAAAAGGGGAAGAGGAAGAAAGGGATATCTCTTCCCCCCACAGGAAGAAAAGGACTGCCCCCGAAGGCTTGGAGCTGGAGGCACCCAAGAGAGGGAAGATATCTCTATCAGATGGTTCAGGTTTGGAGGACAATGTTGACGAAGAACTTGTTTTTAGGGACAAGCCCTTTGCCGAATCGTAAGTGAACAAGGATGCTCTAGACATATCCCATTCTTTTTTTGGTTTTGCAAGGGTAACATTTAAACCATATGTTGGCAGGCCGGCCCATTATCTACCTCCACAGTCCTCCTCATTGGGGGACTTGCTTCCGGAGATGATGGAAAGTGAGACGCCTCCTCAAGCTTCACCGCCCCTAAGGGCAGACGATTTCGAGGTCTCGTCCTGGAGGATCTCCCACGACCATCCGGCAGCGTGAGGGACAGAGGAAACAGTGCCCGAAGGTGATATCTCGACCGTCAGGGGTCTAGAGGAGGCGGCCCTCGCGAGGACCAACAATAAGGGCCCTGAACTATCCGGCTTACAACCGGAGAGGACTCTAGGGTCGAGTAAGTGTACCCTTTTGGAGGGAGTTTGCACTCCCACAGCATCCTCCGGGAATCCGGAGGTGTCGGATAAACTGATGGGTACCTTGCAAATTGCATTCATCGCAGAGGAACATCGTACCTTGATGGATACGGTAGTTGAGAGGATTCTGTCCGCGAGAAGCAGATTGAACGAAGCCTTCACGAGCCTGCTGAGAAGCTTCGAGGTACGCAATCTAATAACTACTCTTTTCATGCAAAAATGCGCGTGTGTATATATAGTAGCCCCTGAGACTCTGGTTGGCATCCACAAGGAGGCGATCAGATGATCGAAAAGGATTTGCTCAAGAAGAAACATGATGAATTTGAAAACCGGCTGTGATGTCCAAGGCGACTGCCCAAGCCGCGAAATTTGCAGATTTAAAGCAAAAACTTGAATTAGTTGATGAAGACATTACCCATATTAATAGGCGGCTCGACGAGGCACAAGGTATGTTTTAGGACCGCCCGATTACGCATGTATAATAGTATGAGCATGAAGCTGAAAATTATACAATGTGATATGCGTGACTGTAGATGGTGCTACCGCGGTTGAGACCCTGCGAGCCGAGCTTTCCCAGGCCAAGGAGCATGCCAGAGTGAGTAATGCGACTGTCCAGAAGGCGGCTACTGATTTAAAGGGCGAACAGGCCACTCGGCGCCAGTGCAAGGAGAGAATATCTGTCATGGAGCAAGAGCTAGAGGATGCCACCGGCAAATGCAAATTACTTGAGGAGGGTAACAAAGCCAAGGCCGCCTAACTCGAGAAGGCCTTACAAGAGGCGAGGGAAGCACGGTCCGACTCTAAAGCGGCTCGGGAGGAGATCCGGCAAGTTGAGGAGATAGCGGCTGGTAAGCCCTTTCTTTTATAGACTAAATTCGGTGACCCTAAGTATGCTCTGCTTAATCAATTTTGGATTTCTCCAGACGCGTTCTTGGACCTGCCGAAGAGTGTCTCCGATGCGGCGCAGTTCTTCCATGCACGGGAAGGATGTTCTGCGGAGAAGCTTTTCTAGTCACAATTCAGCGTGCCAGGGCATCAGGCATTGCTGAATGAACATATGGCACAATGGGCCGAGCTCCATAAGATGTCCAGACCTGCCATGAAGGACATCGTGGTCCGGCTATGGCTGGCTGAGCCCATTCCGAACAGCTATTTAGGTTTGGTGCAGCGACTTGTCGATGCAGTGCCGCGTATCGACGCTGTCAAGCGGTCGGTGTGCATAGAAGGTGCTCGGATGGCCTTTGCCCGCGTCAAGATGTATTGGGCAAAGATGAAGGCCACCGATGTTGCGGTTAAAGGCCCCCCGACGGCAAGGACCACCGTACGCCGGAGCATTGTTTGGACGATGTCCTAGAGGGCACCCTTTTGATAGAGGGCCAGTGCTCGAAGGACATTATGTTCGAATAGATGCGCTGTAATTGTGAGAGCAATATTATGATATATGAAAGCAGTGTTATATTCATACCTTTTTCTGAAAGTTTTTTCCTCCTGTGTGGCCATTTTTTATAATCTAAAAGTTTTCCAGTCGTCAACTTCAGCCCCCTCGCATATAATACGAGGTGTTCGGATTAGCACCTGATCACTCTTGACCCAATGTCTTGGTCCGTAACGGAGGTGTCAGTGCGGCGAACTAGGCAATCGGACTATAGGGCTTTAACACTTTCACTTAGCCGTAGGAGTTTTATGGTGGGTCTACGATGTAGCCACTGGTATGTATGCGGTGATCCAGATACGGTTGCGTTACATAGGTGACCGGGAAACGGTCCTTCGTGTAATACAGAAAAATTGCTAACGATTGTAATGAATCACCGAGTGGCTGACCAGTTCGCGCCGCATCATGATAGTCAGTTTTCGGCTTTCTCTACTAAGGTTCTTAACCGAACGAACCGGAAACACAATCGCAGTAGTTCTCCCTTTACTACCCTAGCCGATCAGACGGAACGTAGGTGATGCGGAGCATCCTATGGACATCACCATGTCAAGAGTCCGTTAGGCGAGTGGCACGTGCGACATCTACTTCACATACACAAAGGTGAATCATCACCTTTACACGTGCTCATTTGACACCTTCGAGGATGGTATACTACTTGACACTCCACTCGTGTGCATGCATAGGAATTGTCGGAACACTACGGACGACGAGGAGGAGGGCAAGCGCCAAGGAACAACTACACCATCCACGAGGGAAGCCTGGAAGCGACGACAGAAGAAGACAGAGCTGCTGAAGCTACAGCGGCCGGACATCCAGCGCCTGTGCAGCCTCCAAGGAGCTGCACCAATAGACGGCCGAAGCATCAGTGGCCGGACATCCGGCCCATGTGCCCGGACATTCGGCGCCTCAGCAATGCCCGGACATCCGGAATCCCTCCTGGAAATCCGGCATCCCCTATCCAGAGAAGGACTCGAACTGCCACTTTAGCTCGGACATCCGGCCCGTGCCCCGGACATCCTGCCTCCCGCGAACGGCCGGACATCCGGCCCCCAGCCCGGACATCCGGCGCCTACCTACGCGCAGAGTCGGGACAGAGGCCCATGTATCCCTTTCCCACTTACCCCTTCGTGGCTTAGACTATATATGCTACTGCCCATCCTCCTAGTTAGGATTAGCAAAGTAGTAGCTCATTTAGAGATAGAGCTTTGCTCATCCATTACAGATCTACTCCACGAGAGAGACTGTGGCCCCTCTTTGGAGAAGATCCACCTTGGATTCAAGACCCCTCACGGGAAGATCCCCTCATGGATTCAAGACCTCCTCATGGAGATGAACCTTACCTTGTATCTTTCCCATTGTTGTTCATGTACCTTGTGGATCTTGTGTGTTTGATTGTCTAGTGGATGTGTGATTGGACTTGTTCTTGAGTGTTTCCCCTTGTGATTTATCTCTGTTCTTCCCCGTGTTCTACGTGTTCTTCATTGGGATCCGCTCTTTTCGTAAAAGATCGGCCGTATAGGTTTCCACCCTACACCATCTTGGTATCATGAGCCACATTCATCACGATTTCGGAGCCTCCCCCCTTGTTTTCTAGCCTAATTTTGTTGTGTTCTTCCCCAATTTCGAAAATCCCCACCAAAAATAGCCCCCCAAATTTTTTCGTGATTTGTTGGTGTGATGATATTTTGTTGATTTTGATCCATGGATTCATTGTGTCTTGAGTAGATCTAACTTTGCCCCAAGTTTCCCCACTTTCCATCCATGAAATCCATCAAATTTTGCCCTTGAAATCATCAATTTCCGTCCTTAATTCAAAAATTTCCGCCCCAAACGAGATCTGGAATCGTCGGGCCGGACATCCGGGCCATCGGTCCGGACATCCGGCTCTTGGTGCATAAAATCTGCACGGTTCTGGACATACACCCCTGGATATCCGGCCCCGACCCCGGATGTCCGGCCCCTGGGGTTTCAGCCTTCCCCGTTTCACCGTTTTGTCCATAACTAATTCATCCGGAGTCTGATTTTCGCGTTCTTTAGCTCATTGAGAAGCTCTTGACATCCCCCTTCCCACAAAAATACTTCCAACACCATTTGACTCCATCAAATATTTGGAACTTTTGCATCTTTGCCTAGGTCTTCCACCTTATCATCTGCATAACCACCACCGACTTCCGCAACCTAACCATTTTTGTTCCCCTTAGCATTAGTGGTTGTTCAGTTGTGATTTGAGTCTCCTAAGGTGTTTAGGCTACTTAGGGACGGTTGCTTCTTCATCAACCACCACCACCACCATAACCTCCGCATAGGCTTGTCCACCATACACTTCTGCCAACCCAATTTAACCCAATTTTGTTTGTGGTGTTAGTTGTGTCTCCTAAGGTGTTTCAGCTACTTAGGGACCGTGCTTCCAACTCCGACACTGTGTATAGTCCACCACCTTACCCTCCACTTCCGTATTGCGTCTCAAAACCCATCATTGCATTTCTGCAATCCCATTGAGCTTCCGCAACCACCACCGCATTCCCGCTACCACCATTTGACATTTGACATTTGAGATTTTTAGTTCGCGGTTTTTTCATTTCCTAAGGTGTTTCGGCTACTTAGGGATGAGTTTCCATCATCTTGGTATCTCCATCAAGATCGCTGCCACTCATCATCGCCATGGACGGTAACCTCCATATCATCTTGGTATCATGGTATCCCTCCATTGTATATTCCCTTGACATTGCATTGATAACCCCTAGCCCAGTTTGCGTCACCTGCCTATTAAGACTAGCCTTTGAGTATTGGCGGCAACATTACTTGTGCACATTAGTGATCTACACCATACATTGCATACATATCATATCATATTGGTATCATATCATCCCTTGCGTCACAAGATTGTTCCCGTATATACCTAATTGCTATCTTGGTTTGTGCATTTCGCATTGTGGCCATATACAAAAAAAGCTTTTAAGCAAAGAAAAAGAGAAACAAAAGAGCTTGTAAGCAATAGCCATAGCATCATACCACATTGCATATAAGATTTTCATATCCGATCATCTTGGATCATACCACCGGAACATCATACACATAGCATACATGGGATAGGAAGTGATGTAGGGTAGAACCCTATGTGGCCGATCTTTCACAAAAGGAGCGGATCCTGCGTAGAACACGAAGAACACGAGGGAAAAACAAGGGGAAACATGAGGGGAAACACGAGAGAAACACTAAAACCAACAAGATATGGTCACACATATGCTAGATCCTCGAAACACGAGAAGAGATACAAGATCCAAAGTCAACAAGGGATGATACAAATGGTAACCGGTCTTCTCCGTGAGGTCTTGAACCCACAAGGGGATCTTCCCGTAAAGGGGTCTTCAATACAAGGTGGATCTTCTCCGAAGAGGGGCCGCGATCTGTCTCAAGGAGTAGATCCGATATGGATGAGCGAAGCTCTATCTCACAAATGAGCTAACGCACTACTAACCCTAACTATGAGGAGGTGGAGGATTATATATAGTCTAGGTCCACGAAGTGGTAAGTTGGAGAGGGAAACATGGGCCTCGGGCACGAACACTGTGCACAGATAGGTACCGGACGTCCGCTGAGGACAAGTCGTCCGGTGGCTCACGGGCGGCTGGACGTCCGGTAGACGTCAGACGTCCACTCGATCTGGCTCAGACGCTGGAGTGCCAGATTTCCGGAGGTGGCCGGTCGTCCAGTCGTTGGTCGTCCGCTGGCGTCGGACATCCTCTCATTTGGCTCGGGTGCCGGATCGCCGATCGTTCGGTTGTCCGGTCCGGGCCGGTCGTCCGGTGGGTCTTCAGGTGCTGGATGTCCAGACCCAACCGGTCGTGCGGTGGCTGGAGCTTCTTCCGCAGCTCTTCTTCGTGTTCCTCGTGCTTGGTGTCCTCACCTTCTTGTCCATGGGCTTCCTCTTGGTTCCTGATCATGCATAGCACACATGTTTGAGGTAGTAGCCATGTCTCACATGCGGAAAGTGACGATTCGGAGAGGAGTGAGTTCACCTTGTGTCCGATGGCGTATACTTGAGGTCTCGTCTTATGTTCTCTTGGGGCTTGGAGAGTAGTCGGAGTGTACATGGGGATGAACGTGGGATGCTCCGCATCATCTCCCCCCCTTGGGGACCTCGGATCGTGATCCTCATCACCATGGAAACGGTTGTCGTGGATGGACTTGTAATTGGACGGAGTTGAAGGCATTGCGCAATCTAAGTACTCTAAGGTGTCTCCGGTATGTGGTACATGCAAACTGAGCAAACACGAAGTACACTTGGAAATACAATGGTTAGCACACACAAAGTGTCCATCATAGAAGAATGAGTCCGTTCGGGCAAGATTGTTTGTGACAAAGCGCATGAACATTATCAAGATGATATAGAATGATATGCAAAGCATGCATGAGAACAATACGATTTGTAGTATGCACGAAGGTGTGGTGAATGTGATCAATGCAAACATTGTGCAAAATGATGTCATAATGGGACGGTGTATCAAAAGCATGAACATGGTAATTGGTGCTCAATGTGATGTGATCATGCAATTGATGGTAGGCAATAATATCATGATGTATGAATATGCCATCAAGGTATATCACAACAAATTTGCTAAGGAAATGCACAAGCTCATATATGATGGATGACATGGGAATACAAGATGCAACAAGGCAATAATGTGAGTCAATCCATGCATAAGATGCAAATTTGTCATGTGTGTGAGATGTCCAATGAGCATGACATGTGTGAGCACAATCAACAAATATGTAGGTGTTGGTGTACCAATGCTCGATGTCGTGGCATGAGTGGAGTTTCGAAGGTGCTTCCAATAAGTCCGAGCGCTCCTCAATGTGAAGGTCCATAGAGCCAATCTTCAATGTCGCTCCTCCGTTCGCGAGATGTACCATGTAGACAACAAGAAGGAAACAACAATGAAAGAGTGACCCATCCAATATGCATATTTGAGCATGGCTCAAAGGGAAGGAGTTCACCTTTAGGAGATTCTCGCAAATGTTGGTGTTGCACATCGTGTATGCCTTCACATGACCAAATTATCTCATGACCATATCGCCTTGTGAATCCTTCAAAATGAAAGAACATGACAAACACTCGGATAAACAAATGAGGTTAGCGGAGATGCAAAACCTATCATTCGTGTGGTAAAATACCCAACAAGTGGATGCATCATGCTCATCATAAGAAAGGGCAAGGGAGCATTTCATAGTATGGAGGCATATGATGCGAGAAAAACCAAATACAATAGGCTCAAACAGGTAAGCATGCATCACATGTAAAGTGTCCAAGTTTCCACGATCAATAAGCATAGATGCAACAATTGGAGGAAAGCGACAATGAACAAAATACATCATGTGAGAGGCATGAACATATACGTCATCAACCCAAGAAAGCAAGTAATAATGGAACATGGGTGATGCGACAAAGCAAGCAATCATAGCAATCAAGTGGTGTGAGCTAGAAGTGTGAAGATGCAATATACTAGAGGGAATCATAGCAAGCATGTCATGGCTGCAAATAGTGTGCATGAATAATTCACATGACATAGCACAAGCATGAAAGGATGATATGAGCAAAATAGCATCAATAGCATGAGGCACATGATAAACATGGCAATAGCAACAAGGATCTCCACCAAGCATGCAAATACACATAGGAGTAGCATAATGGTGAATCATGGGTAGATGCAAGCAAGGGTCACAATTGCATGGCAAGGACATAGAAATAGGCATAACATGCAAAGTGAACACGATAGTATGGACATAATGTAACAAGTGATATATAGCCCATAGCCGTGTGAGAGCTAAGTAGAGGAGATGCGCGTAGTTCTTGCGTGAAGAAAATGGTGGGAAGGACAATCCACGGGATCCCAAATCATCGTTGCTCACAAGAGCTCGTTTTGTCAACTCTTGGGATTGAGAGGTTGACGAGTATACGTGAGTACCTACACAAAACGAAGATAAAGGGAAAATTGTATGTGTGTGGTATATGTACACATCATCCATCATGATGCGCACGTGCAAATGTTGGTTAGAGCAAAATAGCCAATGCTCAAATAAATGAGATGCGTGATATAGTAACATGTCATCCATCAAGATAGGTTTGTTGTTATGTATAGCATAATGGAGACTCAAATTGTGTAATGCATCACAAGAAATATGTAGAGCATTGTTATTCATAGAATGCATATGGTGCAAGCAATTATGAGAATCATGCAATGTATGGAATGCATCAAAATCTCCTAATATGTATGAGGAAACTATGGGGGTCTCCTCATGAACATTAATGGAAACATCAAACGGAGAATATTGACAACATCAAAAGCAATGCATATGTGGAACATTGTGATCATGGAATGGCATAGTAGATGAATTGCGCAAATCATGTAAAGGAAGCATGGCAATATCATCACATGAAAAACAAAAGCCAATGACCATCATCTGGTCATCTATGCCATACGTGCAAATGGGATTTACTTTAATGGGGCATGCATAGCTACTATGTTGATATTGAAATGATGCAATATGGTATATCTCACTCACAACATATGACAAGTTTAAAGGATTGTCGAACATGATGTGACCAAAAGAATTTTCACATGATATTCTATGGAGCATAGCATCACAACTAGTCAACTCAACATGCTCATCATCATATTCATCATAAATAGGTAAGTCATGACATGAGGAAGTCACACTAGCATGAACCATGGGAATAGGTGTATCAACATCATGCAAGCAATCATTCGTAAAATAGTCCACTAGTGGGACAAGAGAAGCACCATCTCCTATGTGTGACAGCCTGATTTTTGGCCCTTTCTTTTTCTTTTGTTTTTCTGAGGTTTTTGCTTGAGTTTTCTTTTTCCGTGGCTTTGTGGTCTGGAAAGTGAAGAAGATGCCTTCTTCTTTGCTTCCAGAGTGGCTTGTCATACCCAAATCCTTCCCTAGACCCTGTCATTTTCATCCTAGCCCAAATCCCAATATTCTTTTCCTTGGGAATATTCCTTTTCTATTAAAGGAATAACCCAAATTGCCCTAGGTTGTGAAGCAACCTTAATTTCCATCACTCCTAAAATTCCCAAATAATTCTCATAAATTGTTTGGGTCATATCTTTCTCAAATATGGCAAAATATTTCATTTGTCATGTTTATCACCATGCTCAAATAATTCATTTCCTATTCTGCCCTAAATGGCAGAATGTGAAGCAAGTGCGATTTATATTTTCCCAATTGACCTCAAACTCCTTGGACACCTTTTCCTGTCCATATCATTGCCACATGCCAAAGTGCAACCTCATTTACCTAGTAATCATGTAATTATGATTTTCCAAAGTTCCTGTCTGAGGGAACTGGTTGTGAAGGAAGCACAAGCTAGGCATATCCAAATGAGTTGTAATTTTGCATGATCTCTCATATCATCATATCATAGCCCTCCACCAAATAATAGCTCATGTAATGCCTCCATGTGAGCTGACCTTCAATTCTTTGATTCTGCCCAAAATTTTAGATTGTGAAGCAAGTATGTTTTATCTTGCTCCATTATGGCTGCCAATTTTTCTAGGCCTTATTTTACCCATATAACTTACCTCCACCCATTTTGGGCATGCTTCATCAAGCCATTTATCCTCTAGAATTTTTGCAAATTACTGGTCAGTGAAAATGTTTGTGAAGGAAGTACCATTTTTGTTTATCCAATTGGTATGAAACCTTTTGTAGCATCTTCATATGGCCAAATAAGCTTGCCTTGTCAAAGTTCAGCTCAAGTGGCTTCTCCATTTGAGAGCATCATCATGATCTTCATTCTGGACCAGATTTGGCTGTTGCAAAGCAACTCCATTAATCCTTGATCCAAATCCTATGCAAGTTACCAGGATGTAAGTCCTTCTTACCCTGAACTTACCAGACAACTCCATTTGACCCAATCACCTCCCTGTTGAGCAGCAGTACACGGTATAGTTTACTGCAGTAAACTTCAGGTGTTAACTGCCATTCAACCGTGTCACTTTTAACCAATCTACCACCACGGTTGCAACCTCCCCAGTAAGGACCAACCCCTAGACAACAATTGCCGGCCATTTCGCTCTTCTTGATGGCAGTCTGCGCGGTGACCACCGTTTTGGCGTGCAATGGCCGCGCCCAGAACGCTATTTGTGCTAGACCCCCTCCTCCTCTCGGTGTCTTCGAGCTCGTGAGCATGTCCATTGTCCTCCTCTCGTCGTCACCGATCACCTGGACCCCTCTCCCCCTCCGTTCGCTTGCTCACCGACGCAAGCTGCCGCGTCTAGACGAGCGCACAGTGCCGACAATGCATTAATGGCGTTAAGATCCTTCTCTCTGCGCTCCCTTGGTCTCCTCTACCCCGTAAAGCTCTCCCCTGTGCCTCCCCCGTCGCCTTCCCCCGAGCTCGAGTGCGTGCACACGCGTCCGCGGAGGTGCCAGCTCGACCTCCTCCCCCGCTGGCTATTTAAGCCATCCCCGAGCACCTCCGAGCTCAGCACCAGCCTCACAACCCTCCTCCGGTCCCGCCTAGCCATCCCCTCGAGCCCAAGGAGCTCTCTGGAGTCTCCATTGCCGCCATGGCCCCCACACGGCCTCGGCTAAATTCGACCGACCCGAGCCCTCTTCCTCCCACCTAATCTCACCAGAGGACTGCCCGGACCCCATAGCTCCTCCCCCAACCCTCCATTCGTCGCCGGAACCACCATGGCCGTGGGTCTCCTCTTACCCGAGCCCTCGCTCGCGCCCTCTGTTCCCGTGCGTCGCCGCCTCCCTACTCCTCCCCGGCGCCGGCCGACCCTCTGGATGGGTGCGGCATGCCTCTGCGCACCTGCCGGTGCCATCAGCCAGGCGGGAGATGGCCGGAGCCGGCCGGGCACTCGCCGGCAGCGCTCTGCCTCGCCTTGCTCCTGTCCCCGATCGGGAGGAGGAAGACAGGCGCACGAGGAGACAGAGATGACTTCGCGGGACCCGCACGGCAGCCTCAGCAGCGTTGACCCCGGGCGGCCAGCGTGGATAAGTGATGGGCCCCACATCACGTGGGACCCGCCCGTCAGCTGCACAGCGCCGCAGCCCCGCCCTGCTGACTGGATAAGTGGAAGGGTACATCCCAGAAGTACGTTTCATCTTTAGAAAGCGTATTTTCTGGTGAGTACGTTTTCTTTTAGAGGAAGCGTATTTCCGTTCTTCTACAACCCCGAATGCGTTTTCAGTTTAGTGAAAGCGTATTTTGCTGATTGCGCTTTCTGCTTTTCTGTCCCGGCCCAGATTTTAAAGTTTTTCATTACAGATGGGTTCCTGGCAGAAAACACCTCATATCTTTTTAACCACAACTCCAAATGAGGTAATTCCAAAGCCCATTTGTTCGTCTCGTCGAACCCGTTCTGTTGGTTTCATTTTCACTATGGTTTGACACTGTGAAAATGACCTTTTTGCCCTTGCACGTAAACAGCCCCTCCAAGAGAGAACTTTTTCCGGCAAATCTTTCCGCGGCTTCACCGCACTTCTTCCCGGAGTATTCTTCATCCCCAGGCAAGCCACAATACCCACTTGCATGATATTCATGCAGTAGCCATGGTTTTCAACTTGAATATTTATTAAATGATTGCTTGTTTAAAATATGGTTATCGTTGTTTCGGAAATGCTTCTGGGATTGTGTTTACTTGTTTGCTATGTTGTTATGCACTTGGTTATCATGCCCTGCTAGTTGTTAGTATTACTTTCATATTGCCATGCTTGATAGTAGTACATGTTGGGTTGGTCATGCTCTTCGGTGCATGACTAACATCGGTTACCGAGTACGGTTAATAGGCATTGTTCCGTTGCTGTTAGTTGGTTAAGTGTTACTCGGTGATGTTATTGATAAGTCCTTGCATGTTATTTATGGTTCATGCTAGTGGTCATGTTATGTTATACTATGAGTAGTGTTGCACTTGTAATATTTATGCTCGTCATTATGCCATGTTCAGTTTGAGAGTATTTCATAGTTGATATGATGGACAGTTGTGTTGCATCTTGTGCTTATGTTGATATCATGCTCATGATTTGTAAATGCATCATGTTATTTTATCATGGCTCAACATATTGCATTCATGTTTAACCGGATTTAATTGAACTTGAACAACTGTTGGCTGAGTCATGGTGCCGCCAGATCGAAACTGACCAGTGCAACCACGCTTACCGTATGGGTAAGGTCCTAACTGGGTCTATTGTCATGCATCTCACCGGTGCCTCCAAATAGGGAAGGTTATGGGCGTGCGTACCCTGGCCTGGTAAGTAGACATAACCTTGTGTGCCCGTTGTTTTTATGGATCCAGTCCCCGTGAGGGAGCTTTTCTCATGAGGGAGTTTTCCCCGTGAGGGAGTTTGACCACGATGGTGGTCGCGGTGTGTTTGGTAGACACGGGGCCACCCAGGACTAACCCAGTTGGAAGTGGTTCGGAGTGGTCGGGAGAGTTTCATGACAATAGATCGGTTTTGTCGGAACACCGTTGGTCCACCCGAATGGGAGTGCGAGGCCATGGGTTCTGTGGTGTGGGTACAGTGTGCTAACCTCTGCAGAGTGTATATTAATCTATCGATAGCTGCGGCCGCGGATAAGGGCCCAATTCGTGTCGGTCCCACCATGAGTGAACAATATTAATAATAACTTGATTAATAATAACCCCGATTTGAAGATGAGATAAGTTGGTTGTGATCGCCGTAAGGATCACGGGCCAAATGTTGGTCGTGGTTGTGATCACCGTAAGGATCACAGGCCAAATATTGGTCGTGGTTGTGATCGCCGTAAGGATCACGGGCCAAATATTGGTCGTGGTTGTGATCGCTGTAAGGATCACGGTTTGAGACCAAGTATTGGTCATGGTTGTGATCGCCGGAAGGATCACGGTGGTATCGAGGATACCGAGTTGTTGGATATTCGTGATGTTGTGCAAGAATCATGGGTAAAGATCAAGCTCCTTGTGGTCATTTAATGATTACTACGGTATTGTTTATACCAAGCTTGATTTGATCCTGAGATGATTGTGTGATGTCCGAGGTTGGTAAGTGCTGCGTGTGATGGTTACGAGATAACCCGAGCAGAATAATTGGTGCATGTAGTGTTATCATGTTGCATGCTAGTATCATCAGATTCATATGTTCATGCTATGCTCATATTGTTCTAGCGGTATCATGTTCATGTTGCCTTTGGATTCTTAGTGGCTATTATGATTATTTTCATGATGGTAGCTGGTATTATTTTGGGAGTACTACTTTGGATGTCATGTTGTTCATGTCAAGTTATTATGAGGATCTCATGTTAATTCCTGCTTAACCTATAATTTCCATGTTGTTGTTTGTCTTGAATGCTTCTGGTTTATTGCGAGCTTGCAAGTACATTCAATGTACTGACCTGGCGTGTCATGCCAGCTTGCAGGTCGTGCCTGGATTGCATGCTTGTTTGCCGTAGATTCTTTGTTTGCGAGCTAGGATAAGCATTCCAACCAGAGTCCCTGCGGATTGGAGTTCACCACTGTCGTCGTTGTTCCGCTGCTAGTAGTTTTTCCACTACTAGAGTCATTCTGCTGCTTCGAGTTGTTCTGCTGCTTGCATAGAGCAACTGAGGATGGCGTAGTGTCGTCGTGCCGATGTTATTCATTGTAATATTGGAGACCTTGTAATCATATTCATGTAATAATAGAAAGCTGGTTTGTTCTATGCTAAGTAGTGCCGTATTCTAGAAGACTTCTCCTCAATCTCTGGGCTGGAATACGGGGCGTTCCGGTTTTCTCTGAGCCGGGGAGCCACATTGTGTTACCTTTGGAGCATCACTCATGTGTAGTAGGTGAGGTGTCAAAGAACAAGTCGTGGTCATCTTCATCTTGATGGAACCATGTGGGGGTGCATCTTCTTCCACCATGGCCATCATTGTCTCCATTGGAGGTATGGACTCATCGAGGATAGGCATGTCATCATGTAGGAGACCTAGCACCAAAGAATAAAACACACTCGGAGTAGAGGTTAAGTCGTTAGAAATCATAGTGGCCTCACATGCCGTGTTAACTACCTCACTCACTAAGTGTTGTGGCTCACTCACTCCCTCTTGGATGCACTCACTCATATGGTTGGTGGAGTCACTCAAATGGCTCTCAACCTCACATAGGATGTATGGCATGCTCTCATGTGTGGGGCTAGTGGTGGTCACACTCATCCTCTCATAGCAAATGCTCTCAATGTCACATATGGTGGAGTCACTCATGTCACTCATTTCGTGGTGGCTCTCCTCACATGGAAATTGGGGCATCTCGTCATATGTGGGTGTCGGAGAGATGTAGGTGCAAATGTCTCCATGCTCAATCATGTCGTAGTCGTAGCCGTGGATGAAGGCCGAAGATGGCACATCATCACTCTCCTCTAAGACCAAAGATAAGGTCTCATGTGCGTTCTCGTAGCTTGACTCGGAGTATGAGTCCAATATGACCAAAAGATTGATGCTTTGGTGATGTAGTTGTTCACGTTGTCGTTGCTGTGGAAGACCAAAGATGAAATGCCTTTCCTATCCATCACAATATGCAAGCAAATATGAGTGGAGAAAGGAGAAGAAATATACCAAATGTACATTGACCAATGTTGAAGATGGATCAATGATCACTCAATGATTTAACAAGGAAATAGCAGAATTGGTACCAATTCTTGTCGGTTTCTCACACCTACACAAAATAAGGCCCTTCATGTACCTTGTATCTTTCCCTTTGTTGTTCATGTACCTTGTGGATCTTGTGTGTTTGATTGTCTAGTGGATGTGTGATTGGACTTGTTCTTGAGTGTTTGCCCTTGTAATTTCTCTCCGTTTTTCCCCATGTTCCTCGTGTTCTTAGTTAGGATCAGCTCCTTTCGTGAAAGATCGGCCATATAGGGTTCCACCCTACACCAGAAGGGTAGCAAGCACAGGAGCCGGGCAACCCAACTATTAACCAAAGACATGATTCGGAGCCGATGCATATAATGCCGAACTCGGGACGCCGAATTGTGCTGAAAAGTTGTTCAGACTTTTGCTTGGCAACACATAGTTTGCCTTATAGGGCCCGTGGCAGTCTTATGCCGAGGTGCGTACGTGGAACCACATAACATATGGAATAAAAATGATACCGAATAAGAATTTTGGTTCACGGAAATCTGATTGATGTCAAAACATAATCTTATAGAAGGTATCATAATCACCAAGGCCAGTTTACATGCCGGAGGTCTAGGACGAAGGAAAAAGCTCTATACAGGTCCTTGAGCAAAGTTGTGGTCTTCCTGCCGCACGTCTGTGCCGCTTTTTGCCCAAATGAGAAATATTTCTTTAAGGGAATGGTCTTCGGCCATGTATACGGAGCCAGGCTCGAAAAGAGTCCTCGTGGGTCCGAAGAATGAGTAGGTGTTGATTCACCTGCGGTAACAAAGGAAAGATGATTAAAGAAACGGCAAGGTCGTATAAGGTTGAACCTTTGTATAGGCTTGTCTGTATATTGCCTCGCCGATGCCTAAGGTATTTGAGTGCATGATTGTGCACACGCGGTACGAATTCCGTTGATGTATGTGGCGGTCGGCAGAGGCTAGGCTGCTAATTCATCCCTGAAGTTGCCAGGCTGCCAATATGTAGGATTGATCGGTCCTACATGAGGAAGTCCAATGGCTTGACAGCCGAGGGGTTGTGCAGGTTGATAGGGCCACTTTGTACTTCATCCATAATGGCCGTTGTATGCTCCTTGGTGTGGGGGAGCGCTCCCTGTTTCCATTGATTGTAATGACGCCACATGGACCGGGCATCTTGAGCTTCAAATAGGTGTAATGCAGGACTGTGTTGAAGCGGGCAAAAGCAGTTTGTCCGAGCAGTGCGTGAAAGATGCTACGGAAGGGGACGATGTTAAATATCAAGTCTTCGCTTCGGAAGTTGTCTGGCGAGCCAAAGACTATTCCTAGTGAGGAGGACATCAATACCACTGTTACACCCACAGCCCCTGCTGCTATACATACTGGACCAATTACTAGAGCTCGTGCATGCCAATTAAATTATTAGGTACTTCCGTTTCTTGGTAATGATTCTAATGTTTATGAGAATATGAAGCTGCCTAAATTGGATACATTTGTTTTGCTTACAAATGAAGGGCCTGGAATGGATAAGAGGGATGAACACTGGAGCAAGACCAAGCATGTAGATGATGGCATGTGCAAGGGGATCAAGAACGTTGTTACAAGTGATGATTTCAGGACTTTGAAGCCACCATAAGGAGTGCATGAAGCCTTGGACGAAATATACAAGAAGCCACTTCATAAATTTCATCTAGAGGCTATTCTAGGTGCTGCGTCACCTTATTATTGGGCCAGGATGTATTTTCGAAATACTTAAGTATAGGCTATTTTTAGAGTTCGTATGTGTGGGGAAACAAGATTTAGGGTTGGTTTCTGGCCCCTCCTCCAAGGGCCACGAAATCCCCCCCTCTCTCCTCCATATATACAGCCCTTAGGGCATTGTTTAGACTTTGGGTTTTGTTTAGATAAAAGTTCACCATAGCTGCAACTTTGCGTACTTCGTTTATGTTCAACGACCAGACAAAGGCGTCACAGAACCCCACCTTGATCAAT
This sequence comes from Triticum urartu, assembly GCF_003073215.2. Classification (NCBI taxonomy): domain Eukaryota; kingdom Viridiplantae; phylum Streptophyta; class Magnoliopsida; order Poales; family Poaceae; genus Triticum; species Triticum urartu. The sequence continues at coordinate 374,400,148 of NC_053028.1, read as the reverse complement.
AAAGCTTTCCTCTTATATTCGCAATATCCAGATTGCAATCATAGTTTCTTGCTTTTTCTTCGTTTGCCTGCAGGAAACAGACCTTCGTGGTCAGGTTGATCGTGCTCCGGCGTGGACAATAACCTCCCAGAGTTGGTTTAGCGATTTCTAAGGCACGACGTCTTCGCACATTCGTAGTCGGATCGTCGAAGTTGGCTTCCTCCAAAATGATAGCCACCATCACATCGAAACGTCAGGACACCTTCGCCTCTATCAAATGGTATCAGATTTCCAGGTTGCTCGGTGAGATTTTATAGTTTTCATAGTTTAGATCGAGTCTATTCTTCATACCTACAGTCCATGAAAAAGCCAAAAAATAATTAGGGCTAGTTCATCATATCCGAACCAATCTGAGCCTTTGCATAATCTTTTTAGGATTTTGCATTGTTGAATTTGCGGTTGCATCATCGTGTCTAGTTGCTGGTCTTAGTGTCTAGTCCTTTAGAGTTTCGAGTTTTGTTCACAAGTTGTCATGCCGTCGCCGCATCATCATCATCACCGTTGCCATATACCACCATCATCATCACCGCTGCCATATAACACCATCATCATCACTTCTGCCATATACCACCATCGTCATCACCGCCGCCATATACCACCATCATCATCACCGCTGCCATATAATACATATCCACCGCCATCGCGATAATCCGAGTCCACCTCCATCACCGATTCGCCACCAGCCCGAGTTCCACCAGATTCATCGCTGCCACCAGTCCGAGTTCCACCAGATTCATCTCCGCCACCAGTCCTAGTCCGAGTCCAGTATTTTGTTACTCTGTTTTGGACTCGCGAACTTTTGTGCTACCCGTAGTAGAAAAATAGTTCCAAACTCAAAAAAAACTAAGGCTGGAAAATTCTGGCTAGGCAGTTTTTAGACCATTTGTAGACTTTTTTTGAAAAAAAAATTGTTTCGAGCAAAAAAAAGAGGAAAAAAAAGAAAAAAATTCAGAGCGTGCTCCTCCCTTGTTTACGTGCAGCGTCATGATTTTGTTAGTGTTATAGGCTCTCATCTCTAGCACGGTCTAGCCTAGGACCAGCACATTACCGTCGTTGAGCGTTTATTCAACTTTGCATCTCTGAATTGATTATTACTGACCCTTTTTGCTACCATATTATAAGGCTTCCTAGCTCCACATACATCTACGTCGTGCGTTTGACCCTCCCTAGTAATCGCTCTATCCAAGCTTTGAGAGTTTTGACTACGATGGTTGCCGATCACCGCCTGCTGCTGGGTAAGAACTGGTAAGAATTTGAGATTTGCTTGATGGATTTGTGACACCCACCACCACCTCTTGTTAGTAGTCTGTAGTATCATATTCTTGTGTGTTTCTATTGTTGCTAACCATGGCAGGATCACAAGCCGACGAGACTTACTAGGAGAACATAATGAATAAGGAGTTGCATGATAAATATTAGCAAATGATGAGTGGACAGGTGCAAGATGTGCTAAACAGATTTGAAGAGGCCATGGAGAAGATAGATGGCATGGAGAAGACGTTTGAAACAAAGCTCGATAACAAGTTTAATGAATTGCTCGCATGTTTTCCACCACCGCTGCTGGCTGAACCTAACGCACCTCTACAACAACAACAACAACAACAACAACAACAACAACGTCGCCTTCCAAATCAAGTGGGACGAGCACATCGCGTTCCCATTGACCCTGGGCAAAATTCTGGTGCCGCTGTTGATGCTTCTATAGCTCCTGTTGCTACTGCAGAGGTGGAGGACCATTACGAGGATGAGGTTGATCCAAATCAGAACTACGTGCAACCACCAGCACCACCACCACCAGATCGTCCTCAGGTATATCATCGCAACGGTAGGGCTGCACCACCATATGAGGTACGAGATCATGGCCATCTTCCTAAACTGAAAATAAATATTCCACCATTTGAGGGTAGATATGTTCCTGATATATATCTTACTTGGGAGTTAGAAACTGGACAACGTTTTACATGTTTACAATATCCTGAGGAGAGACGTGTTCCTGCTGCTGTTTGGGCTTTCACTAGCTTCGCATGTGTTTGGTGGTCTGAACATTGTAGATTATATCCTATTCCAACTACTTGGGCTGCTTTGAAAACTGCTATGCGTACTCATTGGGTTCCACCATATTATCAACGTGAATTACTTCAAAAATTACAGCGTTTAAGACAAGGAAAAAATTATGTAGAAGAATATTATCAGGAATTACAAATTGGCATGATTAGATGTGGTATTGTTGATAAGAATGAAGCTATGCTTGCATGTTTTATGGGTGGATTAAATAGAGAGATTCAGACCATTATAGAGTACAAGGAGTATATTAATATAACTAGTTTATTCCATCTTGCTTGTAAAGCTGAACATTAAGTGCAGGATCGACAGGCATTGGTGCGAACAAATTTTTCTGCAGGTCAACCTTCATCTTGGACACCACATGCATCCTCTACTTCCACTGCACCAGCACCTCCATCAGGTGCCACCTCCAGCCGTGATACAAGAAAGAAGGCACAACCACCACTATCTGCCAACAGCGCACATGCCGGGCCTACGTAGAGCTGTTATTCTTCCATGGCATCAACAGGGCACACAAGTGATATTATTTGTCATCGTTGTAAGGGAAGAGGACATTTTGTGAGAGAATGCGAATCTCAGCGTGTGATGATTGCTACTGAGGAAGGTGGGTATGAGTCCGCTAGTGACTATGATGAGGAGACTTTGGCTCTTATTACACGTGAAGAACATGATGGAGATGATTCTGATCATGAGACGCAATACATGGCTCCTGAAGATGCTGACAAGTATGAATGTTTAGTGGCTCAACGTGTTTTGAGTGTGCAGGTCACACAAGCTGAGCAAAATCAGAGGCATAATTTTTTCCATACAAAGGGAGTTGTGAAGGAATGTTCTGTTCGCGTCATCATAGATGAAGGGAGCTGCAACAACTTGGCTAGCATGGAGATGTTGGAGAAGCTATCTCTCACCACAAGACAACATCCACATCCTTACTACATCCAATGGTTCAACAACAGCGGCAAGGTTAAGGTAACATGTAATGTTCGTGTGCATTTTAGTATCTCTACATATGTTGATTATGTTGATTGTGACGTGGTACCCATGCAAGCATGTTTCTTATTACTTGGTAGACCATGGCATTTGATAAAAATTATGTACACCATGGTAGAAATGATCAGTATACTCTTGTTCATAAGGATAGCCATATTACTTTGCTTCCTATGACTCCTGAATCCATTTTGAAAGATGATATTAATAGCGCTAATAAAGCAAAATAGGAGAAAAATAAGACTGAAAATCAGATCGTGGCAAAAGAATTTGAGCAACAAATGAAACCTAATAATCAACCATCTAGTGTTGCTTCTGAAATTAAAGTGAAAAGTGCATGTTTACTTGCCACAAAATCTGATATTAATGAGCTAGATTTCAGCAAATCTGTTTGCTATGCTTTTGTGTGCAAAGAGGCATTATTTTCATTCGAGGACGTGCCTTCCTCTTTGCCCCTGCTGTCACTAACATTTTGCAGGAGTTCGCGAATGTCTTCCCACAAGATGTGTCACTGGGATTACCACCTATTCGAGGGATTCAGCATCAGATTGACTTAATTCCTAGTGCATCGCTACCCAACCATGCACCATACCGTACCAATCCAGAGGAGACGAAGGAGATTATGCGTCAAGTACAGGAGCTACTCGACAAAGGTTACATACGCGAATCTCTTAGTCCTTGTGATGTTCCTATTATACTAGTGCCTAAAAAGGATGGTACGTCGCGTATGTGTGTTGATTGTAGAGGCATTAATAATATTACTATTCGTTATCATCATCCTATTCCTAGGCTAGATGATATGCTTGATGAATTGAGTGGCTCTACAATTTTCTCCAAACTTGATTTGCGTAGTGGATGGCATCAAATTCTTATGAAATTGGGAGATGAGTGGAAAACAACATTTAAAACTAAATTTGGTTTATATGAGTGGTTAGTCATGCCTTTTGGGTTAACTAATGCACCTAGTACTTTCATGAGACTAATGAACGAAGTTTTACGTGCTTTAATTCAACGATTTGTGGTAGTCTATTTTGATGATATACTGATTTATAGGAGATCTTTGGAGGAACATTTGGAACATTTACGTGTTGTTTTTATTGCTCTACGTGATGCACGTGTCACAGCCCTAGAATTGTTTGCGACTAGTGGCACAAGCATCCATGCATTTTTGTCTAAATTACTTTTTAAATTTGAAATGGGGATGCTTAAACCCTAGCACCAAGTGAACTAAACTAGGGTCAAAATAAAATCTTTTTCTTTGAACTCAATATGCCTTTGAAAATGTTCAACATTTCTGGTTTGAGGTGGAAGCATCTACAAAAAATGGTTTTCATTTTTACAGGACATATTTGGGCTCTGAATTAAATTATATAGTATTTGCATTTCGGCATATAAGTGCTATTAAATAATTTAAATGCCCAAATAATTCTGGATTTAAGTGAGGGCTGTTAGGAATAATCCCAACAGAGCCCATAATTATTTTCAGGATTTCTGGAAACATTTTAGTATTTTTAATAAAGACCAATAGTTGCAGAAAATTAGGAAACAGAAACAAATAAAAAGAGAGAGAGAGACCTACTGGCTTACCTGTAGCAGCAGCCCACCTGGCCAGGCCACCTGGCGGACCAGCCCACCAGGGGAACACCCATCTTCCACCTCCTTCCAGGAGGACAGGCAGGTGCGTGGCGCCAGCACGCGCGCCAGCCTCCACCTCCTGCTTGCCCCGACACACGTCGACGCTGCGGATGACCACCCCGTTGCCGTACGGATCCGCCCGACCTCTCACTTGCCCCCACCCCAGTGTCTGCCTCGCTCCCCCTTAGACCCGAGAACGCCGGGGCGCGCCGTCGAGAATCACCGTGGTCAGAGCCCTCAAACCACCCCACCGCCTGGTTCCGGAGCATCACCATGGTGTGGAGCTTCCACTCAACGACGCACGCAAGCTTGGGAGCAGCACACTGTCGCCCTCGTCGCCGTTTCCCTCGCCACGGCCACCAGACGCCACCGGTCGATTCGCCACCTGTAGATCATCCCCGGCCACACCGAGTAGCTCTCTGTGACCGCTGTGAGCCCCTGATTATTTCCCTTAGCCCCGCCGCCAGTTTTCTTCCTCTGCCACGCTAACTACCGGAGCCGTGAGCTCCCACCCGCCGGCCATGTCACCGCCATGGCTAGAGCCCACACACGTCGCGTCTGAGCACATTTTCATCCTCACTGCGCCCCTAGGAACCCGCAGACGCTACCAGCTCGCCCGGAGACGCACCATAGCATCGTTTCCGTTAAGGTCCGAACTCCGGCCGCCGCTGAACTTGACGTCGTCAACGTATCCGTCCACCCCACGACTAACTGATGGCACCATTGGATGCACGCGAGTGCCAACGTCCCGTAGCTGCAAACCATGCTCAAAACCATCACCTGTAGCTCAATCCCAAGTAGACTCCGCCACGGCTTGAGGTCGCCGCCGGCCAAACTCTGGCATGCCGACGTGGCGGCGTAATTAGTGCTAATCTCTGTTAATTACCCATCCTAACAGACACTGACATGTGGGTCCCCGAGCCTAATTAGGTTAGTCTAAATATCCTGCTTAAATTAGTGCTAATCCTGCGGACCCCACGTGTCAGCTTGACTTTGACTTGGTCAACATTGACCGGGCCCACCTGTCGGCGACCTAACTAGCCCAGGGTCATTGACCAATGGGTCCCGCAGGTCAGGTTTGACCTGGCCGACCAATTGACCCGCTGACATCACGCTTGCGCAATGCTGACGCAGTACAGCTTTTCTAGGATTTTAAATAAATCAGAAATGATTTATTTATTTCAGAAAATAGCTAAAACTTCTAAAAATCATAGAAAATAATCTATAACTCCAAATGAAATAAATTATATATGAAAAATTATCAAAAAAATTCAAGGAATCTGTTTATGGCGTTTGCATGCATGTTTGAACAACTTAGGGTTGCTGTACAGGGCAATTTGCATAATTGGCATTTAAATAAGCACATATGGAGTTTGAATTTGAACCCTTGGTTCAAACCAACTTCATTTAATATGATTGCTAGTTGCATTAGCTCAATCAACAGCATATTGCCATGACATTATCATGCATCATAATTGTTGCATTGCATTGATTGTATTCCTCTTTGTTTGCTGGTATTTGTCCCCTCTCGATAGACGTGGTTCCGACGATGAGTTCGATGACACCGATGAAGAACTATACTATCTTCAGAAGTGACAGGCAAGCAAAACCCCCTTGTTCATTCCGATACAATCCCACTCTCTCGCTCCTGCTCTCTTTTACTGCATTAGGAAAACAACGATTCAACTGTTACATGCTGCGGTAGTTGAACCCCTTTCCTCTGCATGACCTCTCATTGCCACAATAAATAGATGAAACCCACTAGCATGAGTAGGAGTTGTTTGTACCCTGATGTGCCTACTCATTCATGCTTGTTTCATGCCTGCTATTGCATAGAGTTGTGTCGGGTCTGATTCATCGGGAATGAATTGGAATGGTGATGAACATGTCCTACTTTGTGTGAGCTAAGTGTGTGAACACGATTTGGTAAAGGTAGCGGTGAGAGGCCATGTAGGAGTACATGGTGGGTTGTCTCATTGAAACCGTTCTTAGGAACTGAGTTCTGTGTCTGTGATCCATGAACAGCTACTACCACTCATTGGGATCCTTAATTGACCCTCTCGGCTTCTTTATCACCCTAGTCCTCTATCCAGGAGTTGCGACTTGTTTCTGGTGTTTGTAGGATATGTGTTGGCGGCCATGTGTAGCGCTGACCCTAGGGGTGGGCTATGTTGCGGTAGATACACCGTGGCCGGGCATACCGGGTGCCCGTTTGGTGTCTCGGAACCCTGTACACATCGTTCGGGGCCGTATGTGGAAACCTTGGCCGGACTCCCTGCGGATGGAATCTGGATAGGCGATAAACCTGGACTAGAGACTTGAGTGTTTAGGTAGGCCGTGGCTGATACCCTCGTTGGTCTTCCGCTTGAAGGTTGTCGAGTACATGTCGTGTAAACGACGGTAAGTGATGGGAGCGTGTGTGAAGAAGTACACCCCTGCAGGGTTATCATTATCTATTCAAATAGCTGGATTCCTCGGATATGGAAACTTGGACCCCTTGCATAGTTCATAGACAAGTGAAAGTGGATACTCTAAAACTCGCAAGATAAGAGTGAGTGCTATGGATGGCGTTCTCGTAGGGAGGCAGGAATGAATCCATAGTGGTGTATTGATATGGTGAATATGTGGACTCGTGTGCGCCACCTCAAAGGAGTTGCTTGCAATCGTAGTTCAGGTTAGCCACTGAGTCAAAGCTAGCTTGCTGCAATTGAACTCCACCCCCCCCCCTTGTTGATACCGATGCATATGTAGTTAGTTCTGATGTAAGTCTTGCTGAGTACATTTGTACTCACGTTTTCTTAATTTATGTTTTTGCAGAGAGACTTCAGTCTCGCTGGTAGTTCCGTGTGGACTTCGACGTTTAGCTTGATACCTCAGCTACGATCTTGTGCCCTCGGCAGGATCTGGTAGATAGTCAGGCTTCTCAGCCTTCTTCATTTGTAGTTGTCTGTACTCAGACAAGTTAAGCTCCGCATGTGCTTTGATTTGTATGCTATGATTGTTGGGTCATGAGACCCATGTTTGTAATATCTCACTCCTCGGAGCCTAATGAATAAATACTTGAGTCGTAGAGTTATGTTGTGATGCCATGTTGTATTTATACATATCGAGCATATTGTGTGTATGATTGAAATGCTTGGTATGTGTGGGATCCGACAATCTAGTTGTTTATCCTTGGAAGCCTCTCTTATGGGGAAATGTATTCTAGTGCTTCCATGAGCCATAGTAGTCCGCTACAGCCCGGTCCACCGGAGTCCTGTTAGCCCAGCACTACTGCTCAGGACACCTGACTGGCCGGCATGTGTTTCACTTCGTTCCTGTGTCTGTCCCTTCGGGGAAATGTCACGCGGTGACATCTGGAGTCCTTCCTAGCCTGCTACAGCCTGGGTTCCCGGAGTCCTGTTAGCCCGGTGCTACAGCCCGGATTCACACGCTGCTGATCGACATGCTCGATGTGATTCATGTATGCCTGTCCCCATAGGTTGGTGCCGCTTTGGGTTCACGACTAGCCATGTCGGCCCGGGTTCTCTGTCATATGGATGCTAGCGACACTATCATATACGTGAGCCAAAAGGCGCAAATGGTCCCGGCCATGGTAAGGCGACACCCATGGGAATACCGCTCGTGAGGCCGCAAAGTGATATGAGGTGTTACCGGCTAGATCGATGTGACTTGGAATCGGGGTCCTGACAGCTTTGGTATCAGAGCCTGACTGCCTGTAGGATTAGCAGGCCAAACTGGTCGAAGTTGTGTCTAGAAATGCATTAGTTATGTAGGGGAATTGATTGTGGAAGGGAACATAAGGCTCTTTTTACTCCTTTACCTTATGGCCTTCTGATCTGAGTCATCCTCTTCTCTTCTACGGGGTTTAAGAACTAGGCCTTCTAATCTATCTATCAGGATGACGTGTTACTAATCCATAGACTTATAGGATTGATGGATTCATGCTGCAGTTCAGTTTCCATTACTTCCGTGTGTTCATAATTGGTCTCGGAACCTTGATTTTGTGTTGTTGAGTGGTTATGCCACCATTTTGCAGGATGTCTCAAATCTTTTGAGCATTTACAGCCGTTATGCTGTCCGAGTCATCCCAGGTCTCCAAATAGTCTGATGCAATTGCAAACCCCTTCCTCCTGTTCCTGATGTCCATTTGGGCCAGATTAATCACACTAATCTGTGAGTTGAGGTACTCTGTTGCCTCGACATATATGTTGGAACTATTATTATGACCCTAGGTGTTTTAGGGAGTCACCTAGTGATCTAGCCTTGTTTTGTATCCCCAGTGTGTGATTCTCGCCATTATTCTCGAAAGCATCCCGTGATGCCACTAGTTAGTAGGCATTCTATTCCTGGGTTTTTGAACCCGAGATTCACCCTACTTACTTCATGTTGATAGTGTTTGCTCGTTCCTTTAGGTTATTAGTAACCTTTGCATCAGTCCTCGAGGTCCGTGGTATTTCCTTCTTCCAAATACTATGAACCACTTATGGCAGAAGTTTGTTGGATCAAAGATCACAACCAGGGTTCTCTTGAGGAGTACTCCATTCATATTGTGACTCTGCCAATCCTACCTTTCTGCATGGGTTATCCGGAAGAAATATGTTGAGTTTATACAACATGCTCACCGATGCATCTACATCTTAGAGAAAGTTATATGTTCCCTGAGTTGTTCTCTTTAGTTGTATTCTGACCTCCGTCTATCAATTTGTAGCTAGGAGTAGTTGTGCACTCGTGTTATCGACGCCTATTACTCTTGTGGTTCGTCAAGCCATTCTATTCCAGAATGACTAGGAGAAACAGACTCCAGTACCTCATCCATATCTAGGATTGGGTCAAAGCAGTTGTAATCCACAAATCAAATGCCAATCCAACTTTTGATTCTGTTCTACCTTGGAGTATTACCATCTTTATATCAAGAATGTCATGGAAATTGCACACCATCCTATGAACCCTTGATACAGTGATACTTCTTGCCATCATTATACATTCCTTGGTCCCCATGTTATCCGACAAGTGAATCGTGATGCATGAAATCTATACTCCTAGCAACTCCGTTGCTTGGTAGTTAATGGACAATAATTTCATTCTTAGCGTGTTGGTTACTGAATCATCATCCTAAGATTGATCGTGATACCTAGCCTTATTCCTAGTGCACTTTTTGTTCAATGAGTTAGGATTGTGTCAATTCCTCACTCTTTTGATCATATCATCTTGCCTCGAAAGCAAGATTGCTCCCGAGCTTAATAACATTTCGGTGGTTCGTGGTTTTCCGAATATCTTCTCGGAAGTGTTACGAGGTTGTCACCTGACCGCTAGGTTGAGTTCGTGATCAAGTTGGTTTCTTGTAAACTGCTCCTTCTCCAGGAATCCGTGTTGGATACCCCGAGCTAGTTGGTTAAGCTAAACAACAACTTGGAGAGTTGGAAGATAAAAGCTTGCCTGACTTAGTTCGTGTTAAGGGATAACTTTTATGTGTGTGTGTGTTGATGAAAGATAAAATCTTCATCGATTGGTCCTCGTGATAAGTTATTGGATCTATTGTCTTATCCAAACTTTGATTTGAGTGTGGGCTATCCTCAAATCAAATCAGAACCAACGATGTTCATAATGTTGTCTTACTCGTGGTTGATCCCTCGGGCATACACCATTACATCCTTTGGTCTGACAAATGCCATTACCGTGTTCACTTAATAATGGAATTCCATCTATATGGAAGCCTTGATGGTTTGTTGTTGAGCCCATTGACAACAATTTCATCTTCTCCATGATTCATGTTGAACATGTAAATTAGTGTTGGAAACTTTGTAAGAAATGCTTCGTGTTCCGTTCATGAAGCTTATGCTTGGATGGAAGAAGTGACTTCCTCGAATTCGTGCGCATTCTATGCAAGTTGCCACCGTGAATACGAGAAAGATTGTTTTTGCTTCCTCTGGAATCATCCCAAGTTAGTCATGCACATGCGAAGTGCCCTATGGTTTGATAGGTTGGCCGCCTCCATTCTATATGTGTTCCTAGCACACCAAGCCACTGATTGACTTGCTCAAGGACAAGAAGTTCATCGATAAGTGCACAAGGACTTCGATATCCTCGATGATGGTTCCCCACCTGAGCTCGGTAGTGTTTTATTATAAGACTACCACGTGGTCATGCTTGTCTTGGATAGCGTGTTCACAGGTTTGTAGCAGAACCAGCTCATGTTTTGGAGCTTGGTATCGTAGCTCATTCCCCGAGAATCTCGCAATATCATCTTGTCGAATTGCGTTGCAGACTTTCATTTTTCTTTCTAGACTTCATGAGTCTGGAATATCCTGACACCAACCAGATCTGAATCTCAGGCAGATATGATGGTTGGAACGTACTCCAAGAACTATAATGTTGGTCTCTCTGTAACTGGTAACGTGGATGTCATGGACAACACACCTAGCTGGAAGGCCTATTATTGTAATATCTTGGTTGAAGAAGTTGGTCACCTCCCCATAAGGATCTCGTAGGATCTGCCTCCGTAGTTATTCCTGATGGATTCTTGAGCTTCCGAAGTCCGACCTTTTACTTGATGTCCTAGTTATCAAACCATATCTATAAATGGGTTGCGCTAGCACATCAAGGAGAACATTAGAAGCGGGGTGCTAAATGTCTCTCGGTCGATCATCCAGATTTCGTTCCCTTGGCCTCGCTAAGGTGAAATCTGAGAAAGGGGTGTCTTTCTATGCATCTGCATTGTCCATCACTATTCGTCAAGGTAGTAAGATGTGTTGCCAGGATCCTCGACGCGGATGTTGGTAGAACCTTGATGAATATGGAAATGCTCAAGTTCTTGAGAGCACGCACAAGCAAAATCATCCATTGCGTTGTCTTCAACAAGGTAGTCCACATCGTCCATTCTAGTATGGGTATGCCATTCTTTCGAACCTCCTTGAATGATCGTTTGCGATTTCCTTAAGCTGGTATGAAGAGTTCCAATGATCTATGGATCAAAAGTAATTTTTTTGCCACTTAAGGGAATAGTTCTTCGAGTCACCTTCCTTAAGGTGTCTCGTTGTGGTATCATGGCAACCCAACTCCTCGCTATGTTGGCACCGTTCACCACCCTCCTAGGTGTGGGAATTCCGCTACTTATTTAAACCTTGTCATATGCTCATTTTCCATCATTCTTGATGTGTGTATCGTGTCTCATCTCGACAGATGTCGCTACGTCTCGTTATGTGGGTTGATCGTCGGTTGCTCGATCTTCGAGAAGATCGATTCTTCGAGAGTTTCTTTTCTTCCCGTTATCATGTTGGATGGAGTTCTCAGAGCAAGACATTGAGATAAAGATGGTGATTGTTTCAACGTTCCTATGAAGTGCAACCAGGATCGTGAAGACCGTGTTAACTTGTGCCCCCTCTGTCTTCTTACCTCATGTCTTGAATCTCGGGACGAGATTCTTGTTTAGTGGGGGTGAGTTGTCATAGCCCTAGAATTGTTTGCAACTAGTGGCACAAGCATCCATGCATTTTTGTCTAAATTACTTTTTAAATTTGAAATGGGGATGCTTAAACCCTAGCACCAAGTGAATTCAACTAGGGTCAAAATAAAATCTTTTTGTTTGAACTCAATATGCCTTTGAAAATGTTCAACATTTCTGGTTTGAGGTGGAAGCATCTACCAAAATGGTTTACATTTTTGCAGGACATATTTGGGCTCTGAATTAAATCATATAGTATTTGCATTTGGGCATATAAATGCTATTAAATAATTTAAATGCCCAAATAATTCTAGATTTAAGTGAGGGCTGTTAGGAATAATCCCAACAGAGCCCATAATTATTTTCAAGATTTCTGGAAATGTTTTTGTATTTTTAATAAAGCCCAATAGTTCCAGAAAATTAGAAAACAGAAACAAATAAAGAGAGAGAGAGAGGCTTACTGGCTTACCTATAGCAGCAGCCCACCTGGCCAGGCCACCTGGCGGCCCAGCCCACCAGGGGCACACCCGTCTTCCACCTCCTGCCAGGAGGACAGGCAGGTGCGTGGCGCCAGCATGCGCGCCAGCCTCCACCTCCTGCTTGCCCCGACACACGTCGACGCCGCGAATGACCACCCCGTTGTCGTACGGATCCGCCCGACCTCTCACTTGCCCCCACCCCGCTCTCTGCCTCGCTCCCCTTGGACCCGAGAACGCCGGAGTGCGCCGCTGAGAATCACCATGGTCAGAGCCCTCAAACCACCCACCGCCTGGTTCCGGAGCATCACCATGGCGTGGAGCTTCCCCTCAACGACGCACGCAAGCTTGGGAGCAGCACACCGTCGCCATCGTCGCCGTTTCCCTCGCCACGGCCACCGGACGCCACCGGTCGATTCGCCGCCTGCAAATCATCCCCGGCCACACCGAGAAGCCCTCCGTGACCGCTGTGAGCCCCTGATTATTTCCCTTAGCCCCGTCGTCGGTTTTCTTCGTCTGCCGCGCTAACTACTGGAGCCGTGAGTTCCCACCCGCCGGCCATGTCACCGCCGTGGCTAGAGCCCACACACGTCGCGTCTGAGCATGTTTTCATGCTCACTGCGCCCCTAGGAACCCGCAGACACCACCAGCTCGCCTGGAGACACCCCGTAGCATCGTTTCCATCAAGGTCTGAACTCCGGCTGCCGCGGAACTCGACGCCGTCAACGTATCCGGCCACCCTGCGACTAACTAATGGCACCATTGGATGCGCGCGGGTGCCAGCGTCCCGTAGCTGCAAACCACGCTCAAAACCATGACCTGTAGCTCAATCCCGAGCAGAATCCGCCATGGCTTGAGGTCGCCGCCGGCCAAACTCCGGCATGCCGACGTGGCGGCGTAATTAGTGCTAATCTCCGTTAATTACCCATCCTAACAGACACTAACATGTGGGTCCCCGAGCCTAATTAGGTTAGTCTAAATATCCTACTTAAATTAGTGCTAATCCTGCGGACCCCATGTGTCAGCTTGACTTTGACTTAGTCAATGTTGACCGGGCCCACCTGTCGGCGACCTAACTAGCCCAGGGTCATTGACCAATGGGTCCCGCAGGTCAGGTTTGACTTGGCTGACCAGTTGACCCGCTCACATCAGCCTTGCGCAATGCTGACGCAGTAAAGCTTTTCTAGGATTTTAAATAAATCAGAAATGATTTATTTATTTCAGAAAATAGCTAAACCTTCTAAAAATCATAGAAAATAATCTATAACTCCAAATGAAATAAATTATATATGAAAAATTATCAAAAAAATTCAAGGAATCTGTTTATGGAATTTGCATGCATGTTTGAACAACCTAGGGTTGTAGTACAGGGCAATTTGCATAATTGGCATTTAAATAAGCACATATGGAGTTTGAATTTGAACCCTTGGTTCAAACCAACTTCATTTAATATGATTGTTAGTTGCATTAGCTCAATCAATAGCATATTGCCATGACATTATCATGCATCATAATTGTTGCATTGCATTGATTGTGTTCCTCTTTGTTTGTCGGTATTTGTCCCCTCTCGATAGACGTGGTTTCGACGATGAGTTCGATGACACCGATGAAGAACTATACTATCTTCAGAAGTGCCAAGCAAGCAAAACCCCCTTGTTCATTCCGATACAATCCCACTCTCTCGCTCCTGCTCTCTTTTACTGCATTAGGACAACAACGATTCAACTGTTACATGCTGTGGTAGTTGAACCCCTTTCCTCTGCATGACCTGTCATTGCCATAGTAAATAGATGAAACCCACTAGCATGAGTAGGAATTGTTTGAACCCTGATGTGCCTACTCATTCATGCTTGTTTCATGCCTGCTATTGCATAGAGTTGTGTCGGGTCTGATTCATCGGGAATGAATTGGAATGGTGATGAACATGTCCTACTGTGTGTGAGCTAAGTGTGTGAACATGATTTGGTAAAGGTAGCGGTGAGAGGCCATGTAGGAGTACATGGTGGGTTGTCTCATTGAAACCGTTCTTAGGAACCGAGTTCTGTGTCTGTGATCCATGAACAGCTACTACCGCTCATTGGGATCCTTAATTGACCCTCTCGGCTTCTTAATCACCCTAGTCCTCTGTCCAGGAGTTGCAACTTGTTTTTGGTGTTTGTAGGATATGTGTTGGCGGCCGTGTGTAGCGCTGACCCCAGGGGTGGGCTATGTTGCGGTAGATAGACCGTGGTCGGGCATACCGGGCGCCCGTTTGGTGTCTCGGAACCCTGTACACATCGTTCGGGGCCGTATGTGGAAACCTTGGCCGGACTCCCTGCGGATGGAACCTGGATAGGCGATAAACCTGGACTAGAGACTTGAGTGTTTAGGTAGGCCGTGGCTGATACCCTCGTTGGGCTTCCGCTTGAAGGTTGTCGAGTACATGTCGTGTAAACGACGGTAAGTGATGGGAGCGTGTGTGAAGAAGTACACCCTTGCAGGGTTATCATTATCTATTAAAATAGCTGGATTCCTCGGATATGGAAACTTGGACCCCTTGCATAGTTCATAGACAAGTGAAGGTGGATACTCTAAAACTCGCAAGATAAGAGTGAGTGCTATGGATGGCGTTCTCGTAGGGAGGTGGGAGCGAATCCATAGTGGTGTATTGATATGGTGAATATGTGGACTCGTGTGCGCCACCTCAAAGGAGTTGCTTGGAATCGTAGTTCAGGTTAGCCACTGAGTCAAAGCTGGCTTGCTGTAGTTGAACTCCACCCCCCCCCCTTGTTGATACCGATGCATATGTAGTTAGTTCTGATGTAAGTCTTGCTGAGTACATTTGTACTCACGTTTTCTTAATTTATGTTTTTGCAGAGAGACTTCAGTCTCGCTGGTAGTTCCGTGTGGACTTTGACGTTTAGCTTGATACCTCAGCTACGATCTTGTGCCCTCGGCAGGATCTGGTAGATAGTCAGGCTTCTCAGCCTTCTTCATTTGTAGTTGTCTGTACTCAGACAAGTTAAGATTCCGCATGTGCTTTGATTTGTATGCTATGATTGTTGGGTCATGAGACCCATGTTTGTAATATCTCGCTCGTCGGAGCCTAATGAATAAATACTTGAGTCGTAGAGTTATGTTGTGATGCCATGTTGTATTTACACATATCGAGCATATTGTGTGTATGATTGAAATGCTTGGTATGTGTGGGATCCGACAATCTAGTTATTTATCCTTGGAAGCCTCTCTTATGGGGAAATGTAGTCTAGTGCTTCCATGAGCCATAGTAGTCTGCTACAGCCCGGTTCACCGGAGTCCTGTTAGCCCAGCACTACTGCTCAGGACACCTGACTGGCCGGCATGTGTTTCACTTCGTTCCTGTGTCTGTCCCTTCGGGGAAATGTCACACGGTGACATCCGGAGTCCTGCCTAGCCTGCTACAGCCCGGGTTCCCGGAGTCCTGTTAGCCCAGTGCTACAGCCCGGATTCACATGCTGCTGACCGACATGCTCGATGTGATTCATGTATGCCTGTCCCCATAGGTTGGTGCCGCTTTGGGTTCACGACTAGCTATGTCGGCCCGGGTTCTCTGTCATATGGATGCTAGCAACACTATCACAAACGTGAGCCAAAAGGCGCAAACGGTCCCGTCCATGGTAAGGCGACACCCATGGGAATACCGTGCGTGAGGCCGCAAAGCGATATGAGGTGTTACCGGCTAGATCGATGTGACTTGGAATCGGGGTCCTGACAGCATGTTTGTTTGGTAACCTTGGGAAGTGCACCTTCTGCACCGATCGAGTATCTTTTCTTTGCTATGTTGTTACTCCACGGGGAATTGAAGTTGATAAAGCCAAGATTGAAGCTATTGAGAGTTGGCCGCAGCCCAAAACGGTCACACAAGTTAGGAGTTTTCTTGGCCTCACTGGATTCTATAGGCGTTTTGTGAGAGATTTCACTACCATTGCTGCACCTCTCAATGAGCTTATAAAGAACGATGTACCTTTTGTTTGGGGTACCGCACAGGAAGAAGCCTTCACGGTATGGAAAGATAAGTTGACACATGCTCCTTTACTCCAACTTCCTGATTTTAATAAGACTTTTGAGCTTGAATGTGATGCTAGTGGAATTGGATTAGGAGGTGTGTTATTACAAGATGGCAAACCTGTTGCATACTTTTATGAAAAATTGAGAGGGCCTAGTCTGAATTATTCTACTTATGATAAAGAATTATATGCTTTTGTTCGGACTTTAGAAACATGGCAACATTACTTATGGCCCAAAGAATTTGTTATACATTCTGATCATGAATCTTTGAAACATATTAAAAGTCAAGCTAAACAGAATCGTAGACATGCTAAATGGGTTGAATTCATTGAGACTTTCCCTTATGCCATTAAACACAATAGGGGTAAAGGAAATGTTATTCTGAATGCATGTTTCGTCGCTATACTATGCTTTCACAACATGACTTCAAAATATTTGGTTTGGAGACCATCAAAGATCAATATGTCCATGATGCTTATTTTGAAGATGTAATGCAGAATTGTAAACAAGGAAGAATGTGGAACAAGTTCGTCATTAATGATGGATTTGTGTTTCGTGCTAACAAGCTATGCATTCCAGCTAGCTCTTTTCGTCTTTTGTTGTTGTAGGAGGCGCATGGAGGAGGATTAATGGTACACTTTGGCGTGAAGAAGACAAAGGATATACTTGCAACACATTTCTTTTCGCCAAAGATGAGACGTGATGTTGAGTGTTTTGTTGCTCGCTGCACTAAATGTCAAAAAGCTAAGTGACGACTAAATCCTCATGGTTTATATATGCCTTTGCCTGTACCTTGTGTTCCTTGGGAGGATATATCTATGGACTTTGTTTTAGGTTTACCTCGAACAAAGAAGGGGAGGGATAGCATATTTGTTGTCGTGGATAGGTTCTCAAAAATGGCACACTTTATACCATGTCATAAAAGTGATGATGCTGTTAATGTTGCTGATTTGTTCTTTCACGAAATTATTCGCTTGCATGGTGTGCCAAATACTATTGTTTCAGATCGTGATACTAAATTTCTTAGCCACTTTTGGAGATGTTTATGGGCTAAGTTGGGGACTAAACTGCTTTTTAGTACTAGTTGTCACCCCCAAACTGATGGACAAACTGAAGTAGTCAATAGAACACTGTCTACTATACTTAGGGCTGTTTTGAAGAATAATAAGAAAATGTGGGAAGAATGCTTGCCTCATATATAATCGTTCATTGCATTCTACTACTAAGATGTGCCCTTTTGAAATTGTGTATGGTTTCCTACCTCGTGCACCTATTGATTTGTTGCCTTTTCCATCTTCGGAGAAGGTTAATTTTGATGCTAAAGAACGTGCTGAATTGATTTTAAAAATGCATGAGTTAACTCAGAAAAACATTGAGCGTATGAATGCTAAATATAAACTTGCTGGAGATAAGGGTAGAAAACATGTTGTGTTTGCACCTAGAGATCTTGTCTGGTTACATTTGCGTAAGGATAGATTTCCTAATTTGCGCAAATCAAAGCTAATGCCACGTGCTGATGGTCCTTTTAAGGTGTTAGCGAAAATAAATGATAATGCATATAAACTTGAGCTGCCTGCAGATTTTGCGGTTAGTCCCACTTTTAACATTGTAGATTTGAAGCATTATTTGGGTGAGGAAGATGAGCTTCCGTCGAGGACGACTTCATTTCAAGAAGGGGAGGATGATGAGGACATCAATACCACTGTTACACCCACAGCCCCTGCTGCTATACATACTGGACCAATTACTAGAGCTCGCACACGCCAATTAAATTATCAGGTACTTTCGTTTCTTGGTAATGATTCTAATGTTTATGAGAATATGATGCTGCCTAAATTGGATACATTTGTTTTGCTTACAAATGAAGGGCCTGGCATGGATAAGAGGGATGAACACTGGAGCAAGACCAAGCATGGAGATGATGGCATGCGCAAGGGGATCAAGAACGTTGTTACAAGTGATGATTTCAGGACTTTGAAGCCACCATAAGGAGTGCATGAAGCCTTGGACGAAATATACAAGATACCACTTCATAAATTTCGTCCAGAGGATATTCTAGGTGATGCGTCACCTTATTATTGGGCCAGGCCCATGTATTTTTGAAATACTTAAGTATCGGCTGTTTTTAGAGTTCGTATGTGTGGGGAAATAATAGTTAGGGTTGGTTTCTGACCCCTCCTCCAAGGGCCACGAAATTCCCCCCTCTCTCCTCCATATATACAGCCCTTAGGGCATTGTTTATACTTTGGGTTTTTTTAGATAAAAGTTCGCCATAGCTGCAACTTCGCGTACTTCCTTTGTGTTCAACGACCAGACAAAGACTTCACAGAACCCCACCTTGAGCAATAAAGCTTTCATCATATATTCGCAATATCCAGATTGCAATCTTAGTTTCTTGCTTGTTCTTTGTTTGCCTAGAGGAAATAGACCTTCGTGGTCAGGTTGATCGTGCTCTGGCATGGTCAATAATCTCTCGGAGTTGGTTTAGCGATTGCTAAGGCGCGACGTCTTCGCACATTTGTAGTCAGATCGTCAAAGTCGGCTTCCTCGAAAATGATAGCCAGTATCTCATCGAAACATCGGGACACCTTCGCCTCTATCACCTAGCGTGATTGAGCCCGTACAGCGGGCCTCTATTCCAGGTATTACTCCTTTGAAGGTAGTTCTAGTCGGTTCGATTCTTGATGGATCAATACTCATTTTGCGGACAGTGTCCTCATAAAGTAGATTGAGACTGTTGCCGCCATCCATGAGGACTCGCGTAAGATGGAATCCGTTGATGATTCGATCGAGGACCAAGGCTGCCGAACCTCCGTGACGCATACTGGTTGGGTGGTCCTTCCGATCGAAGGTGATCGGACAAGCCGACCATGGGTTAAATTTGAGGGCGGCCAGGTCCCTAGCGTAGCCTTCCCGTAGTGCGCATTTATGCTCCTTCCTGGGGATATGTGTGACATATATCGTATTCACTATCTTTACTTCGAGGGGAAATTGCTTATATCCCCCTATGTTCGGCTGACGGGATTCTTGGTCGTCGTCGTCGCTTGGCGACCCCTTTCCCTTGTGTTCGGCTCTAAGCTTGCCGGCTTGTTTGAAGACCCAACAATTTCTGTTGGTGTGGTTGGCGGGTTTATTAGGGGTGCCATGAATCTAGAAAGGCCGATCAAGTATTCCATCTAGACTAGATGTGCCATCTCTGTTTGCCTTGAATGGCTTTTTCTGTTGGCCGGGTTTGGAGCCGCTGAATCCGGCATTAGCCGCCATGTCTTACGTTCCTTCATTATTGTTTCAACGCTTGTGGCTTGTCGCGTCATGGCTTGCTATTGTGTAGGTAGACCGCCTGTCAAATTTCACCGCATTTGGAGTTTGTTTGATGCGCCAATGGATAACTATAGTGACAATATAGTCGGTTAAACGTCAGACGTTTTCGGTCTTCGGAAACTGCCGTTGGGCCTCTCGCTCTCTTCCCTCCCGCAGCCCACGACCTCTTCACAGCCACTAGACAAGCCACCTGCAGTCCACCTAGCCCCCCTCCGCTCCGGACCATCAGATCGCCATCCGTGGGTCCAAAAAAAAACCTAACCCTAGCTCATGTCTATATATAGACACCCCCTTCCAATAATGGTCTAACCTAGCTCTTCCCCTACCCCTAGACCTCCTCCCTCGGATCCAGCGCCACCCCTTCCCCTCGGATCCGCCGCCGGCCACCTCTCCCCGCCACTTGGCGCTCCACCATTGGCCAAGGAGCCAACAGCCTCCGCGTCCCTCCACTCCCAAGCCGCCACCTCTCCCTGCCCAGCCTCAGCGCCGCCACGGCCCGCCTGGGCCTATGGCAGGCCCGCTAGGCCCATCTGCCATCCCATTCACTGCTCCTCCCCCGAGCCCCCGCTCGATCTAGACCGGCGAGTCCCGAGCGCCGCCCTCCACGCCGGCGAGCCCGCCCCACCGGCGACCTCGAGCGCCAACTCCACCCAGGACTACCCCGTCAGCACCTCGCCGCCCGGATCCACTCCACCACATCGGCGTCCGTGCTCCACCTGCTCTGTGCCCGCACCTCACCACCTTGCCGCTACCCGCGCCATCGGAGGTCCATCGGACTCGCGAGCAGGTCGCTGCTGAACCTCCTCGCGACCAGGAATGGAACCCCGTTGACTTCCCATGCTCGGATCTGGCCGCCCCGACGCCTCCTGTCACGGATCTGGTGAGCCCCAGTCATATCGCGCCGCCGCCGTTGACCCTCTGCCTCCTGCGTCGTTTGCTGCGTACGAGGACGGAGGCACGCCCGCGTGGGCCTCGCCGCCAGCCCAGCTGCGTCCTCAACCCCGGCCCAACCGCGACCCCGAGCTAGCTCGCAGCCCCTCCGACCTGCTACATCGCCCTGGGCCGCAGCCCATAGGGTGGGCTGCCCCCCCTCCACTGTTGGGTCTTTGCATAGATTCGGCCCATGCGTGTTTTTTTCCTGTTGTGTTTTTCCTTTTATTTCATAGAGTGCCGATTTATAGGAAACCCCTTGCATTTCATGCATATAATAACTCAAGATTTTTGCATCAGATTAAAAAAATTATATATGTAAAATTCTTAGAATTTTATGTAGATTAATAATTTGCAACTTTCATCCATGCTAAAAATGTTTAAACTTGTTGTTTGCATTGTTTTACATAATGCCATGTTAAAATGATTTATTTCATAACTAAATATCCGTAGCTCCAAATTTAATAAACTTTATATGTAAATGGGGTGGAAAAATGCCTAGTTTAACATGGTTCACTCATCTTGCATGTTTAACAACTCTAAAATATGGTTTAGGGCAGAACAGTACCAAATCCATATATTGCATATCAGGATTTTCCGGAATTGTTGTTTGTTATTTGCGGCCTCATTTAAACTTGCCTAGATAGGTGGTTTTCATATGTTTCACCTCTTGCCTTGTTTAAAAACATTTAATATTGATGAGTACATGACCGAGAGAGAATTAAATAAGTCATGTGGTGTTTCGTCAATATGCAACTCGTTGCATATTCAGGTCCACTTAATTTGTAGTATTGTTTTTGCACTTGGCCATGCCATGCCATGAATCATTAAACCAGACATGCATCATCCTTGGTTGTGCATCATGCCATGTTTATGTGATGGTTGTTTACTATGTTGCTTGCTTCTTTCCGGGTTGCTTTCTCTCATTAGCTTCGGTGTCATTCCGGAGTTGTGAGGATCCGTTCGACTACGTCTGTTTGTCTTCTTCATGGTCTCGTTCTTCTTCCTTGCAGGATCTCAAGCAAGATGACCATACCCTCGAAATCACTTCTATCTTTTCTTGCTAGTTGTTCGTTCTATCGCTATGTCGTGCTACCTACCACTTGTTATATCATGCCTCCCATATTGCCATGTCAATCCTCTAACCCACCTTTCCTAGCAAACCGTTGTTTGGCTAAGTTACCGCTTTGCTCAGGCCCTCTTATAGTGTTGTTAGTTGCAGGTGAAGCTGAAGTTTTTTCCTTGTTGGAACATGGATACGTTGGGATATCACAATATCTCTTATTTAATTAACGCATCTATATACTTGGTAAAGGGTGGAAGGCTTGTCCTTATTGTAATGCCCCGGATGTAACTTGCCATATTTGTACTCTAACTCTTGCCATTTTCGGCATACGTTATGAGATTTCCCTTCGTGGTTGGGTGTTTTCTTCGTTTTGTATTTTATTCATGTCATGCATTTCATATCGTGTCATCATGTGCATCTCATTTGCATACGTGTTTGTCTCATGCATCTGAGCTTTTTCCTCGTTGTCCGTTTTGCAATCTGACACTCCTACATGCACCGGCGTCCCCCCTTTTGTCTCTTTTCATGAGCGGGTGTTAAATGTTCTCGGAATGGAGCGAGATTTTCCAAGCGGCCTTGGTACACCACCAGTAGACCGCCTGCCAAATTTCGTGCCATTTGGAGTCCATTTGATACTCCAACGGTTAACCGGGTAACCAGAAAGGCCTCTTGTCTTTTGCAGCCCAACACCCCTCCAAAACGGCCCAATAACCCTTCCAAACCACTCCTAGGCCCTCCGCCGTCGGATCACGATCGCGTGGTCTAAAAGTACACCCCATTTGGACACTCCTACCTTCTTCAAGGTATAAATATGTGCACCCCTCCTCACAATTCACGGATGAAACATTAAAAATCGCTCCCGCCGCCACCGGACGAGATCCGCCGCCGCCCCGAGCTAGTAGAATGGCGCACGTGTCACCGCGCCGCCCACCTCCGCTGCCGGAAATGATGCTATCTTTGTTGTCATCGACAAGCTTACCAAAGTGGCTCATTTTCTTCCTATCGAAGAATCTATCATAACAGCTCAGTTGGCAGAGCTATACACCTCCAGGATTGTCTCTTTGCACGGCATTCCGCAGTTGATATCTTTAGATCATGGAAGCATCTTTACTTCTAAGTTCTGGGACTCCTTCCAGAAGGCCATGGGCACCAACATTCGCTTCAGCACAGCCTTCCATCCTCAAACTAGTGGACAAGTCAAGCGAGTCAATCAGATTCTTGAAGATATGCTCAGGGCTTGTGTCATTTCCTTCGGTATGAAGTGGGAAGATTGTCTTCCATATGCCGAGTTCTCCTACAACAATAGTTTCCAAAGCGAGTTCAGGCAAGGCCCCATTCGGGATTCTCTATGGCAGAAAGTGCCGTACTCCTCTTAATTGGTCAAAGACTGGTGAACGCCAACTTCTTGGCAATGACTTAATCACAGAGGCTGAAGAAATGTGTAAAGTCATCCGGGAAAATCTCAAAGCCGCGCAATCACGCCAGAAGAGTTACTATGATAGCAAGCACCGTGACTTGGCTTTCGAGATCGGGGACCATGTCTACTTCCGCGTCTCTCCAATGAAAGGGACTCGTCGCTTCGGTATCAAAGGGAAGCTTGCTCCTAGATACGTGGGTCCTTTCAAGATCATTGGCAAAAGAGGCGACCTCGCCTATCAACTTGAGATTCCGTCCAACTTCACAAATGTGCACGATGTGTTTCACGTGTCACAGCTTCGCAAGTGCTTCAAGACTCCTAAGCGCACCATCAACTTCGAAGAGATTGATCTCCAAGAAGACCTGCCTTATCATGAGCATCCCATTGCTATTGTTGAAGAACCGAGCGCAAGACTCACACAAGTCTATCAAATTCCTGAAAATGAAGTTGTCACATCATTCCGACCGGGAAGCCACCTAGGAACACGAGGACCACCTCCGTTCTGAATATCAGGAGTTCTTTCAGTCCTAGATCTCGGGACGAGATCCTTTCGTAGTGGTGGAGTGTTGTAACGCCCCGGATGTAACATTCCATATTTGTACTCCGACTCTTGCCATTTTCGGCATAAGTTATGAGATTTCCCTTCGTGGTTGGGTTTTGTCTTCATTTTGCATTTTATTCATGTCATGCATTTCATATCATGTCATCATGTGCATCTCATTTGCATATGTATTTGTCTCATGCATCCCAGCTTTTTCCCCTTTATCCATTTTGCAATCCGACACTCCTACGTGCACCGGCGTCCCCCCTTTTGTCTCTTTTCGTGAGCGGGTGTTAAACGTTCTAGGAATGAACCGAGATTTGCCAAGCGGCCTTGGTACACCACCGGTAGACCGCCTGTCAAATTTCGTGCTATTTGGAGTCCGTTTGATACTCCAACGGTTAACCGGGTAACCGGAAAGGCCTCTTGTGTGTTGCAGCCCAACACCCCTCCAAAACGGGCCAATAAGCCCTCCAAACCACTCCCAGGTCCTCCGTCGTCGGATCACGATCGCGTGGTCGAAAACTACACCCCATTTGGACACTCCTACCTTCTTCTAGGTATAAATATGTGCACCCCTCCTCACAATTCGCGGATGAAACCCTAAAAATCGCTCCCGCCGCAACCGGACGAGATCCGTCGCCGCCCCGAGCCAGTAGCATCGCGACACGTGTCACCGCGCCGCCCACCTCCGCCGCCGGCCCGGCGAGCCCGCAGCAGACCCGCCCGGCCCATCGCCGCCTCCCGCTTCCCCCGCGCGCCCCGCGCCCAGGAGCTCCTCCGCCAAGCTCTGCAGCGCCCTGCCGGACGCCGTCGACCCCGCGCTCCAGGAGCTCCGGCGCCGCCCGCGCCGCCCCAGCTCCATCACCGGCGAGCCCCTCCGCCCAGTCATCCTCTTCCCCACGCCCCGATCTCCCTCCTCTCTTTCCCCAGCCGCGTCCTCGGCGAGTGGCCCAGCCATCCTCGATACACGAGCGCTCAGATCTGATCCAGAAGGTTGACCCCCCATTTTTTCACTAAGTCATGAGAATTTTACATTCTGGTGCTACCTTTGACCTGTTGTAACTTCTTGTGTAATGCTCCGTTTTGTGCGTGTTATATGTCTAAATGTTCATCATGATATGCTCTTCATTTAATTCCATTGTGTCATGCTTGTTCGAGTCCATCTTGATGCCCAAATCGTTGATGCAAGAGTGCTATAAAATGTTTGCTCCTGTTACTTAGCAGATTATGAGGATTTGTCATTTTTGTCACATTTATTGTGTGCTGCATATGGGCATGAGCTCTACATGTGTTTTGGTCTATGCCATGCCATCTTTACAGAGGTGTTTGCCATGTATTTTTGTGATCAATGCGGTGACTAGCACAAGCATGCAAAGTAGCCTTCGTGTTATTGCTGATTTCAGGGACTTAGGATTTCACTAAGTCATTTTTCCTTCTGTTATTTTTATGCCATGTCACCATGATGCTACAGTGAGATCCATGCTTGTTTTGAGTTGCTTCAGTAAGGATGATTTAGACATATGGTGTTGCTCTATCTATCCATGCCCCTGGTTGCAATTATGGAGTGCCCTAGCATTACTTAATCTTGCTCTACTTTTGCTATAAAATGTTCCTGGCAGATTGTTTACATGTTAATCAATTTTGCCATGGTTGTTGTAGTTGATGCATGCATGCTACGAACTTTCTCCTGCAATGGTTAGCTTCTTGAACATGTCTTCTTTCTGTTGGTATGCTTAGTTTGTCATGCATTTCTTTCTGATGAGTGATTTGAGCACGCAAAGATGCCTTCATAATTCTGTTTTATGCCATGCTCTGTTTTCTGCTAAGTCTGAACCTGTTAATAAAACTTGCTATGTTTACATGGGTGCCATCATATCTTCCGTGCCTTTTTGGCTCATGATCAGTAAGGGACTTTTGATCTATGCATTTAGTAGATTCATGCCATGCCTTTGTTTGCTATGATGTGTTCCTTTAGCATGTTGTTTGCTAGCTCTAAACATGGCTTCCTGATGTTATTCCTGGCATGTTAGTATTTTCACTAAGTCTGTGATGTTGATATCTTTTGCACTTTTGCCATGCTTGTTTGAACCTGCTCTTGCGTTATTTAGCCGTAGCTCATTGTTCATGTTTTGTCAAGCATCTTGAGTACATCACTGCCATATGCTTTGTTTCTTTGTTGGAGTGTAGTAGCTTAGTTTCTTGTTGCATTCTAGATGGCGTCGTGTTGTTAATCACAGAATCGTGCCATTCTTGTTTTGCTTGCCATTTGCAAACCGTGCATCCGATTCCGGTGACCTTTATATCGACTTTGACCGAAATCATCTCATCTTTTCAGCGGCACACTTGGTTTGCCAAGTTGATGCCTTGATCAATCTTTTCATTCCAGAGCACGCATATGCATTGCATATCACATCTCGCATATCATGCCATGTTTTGCATCATGTTGCCTGTGCATTGCACCATGATTGATTGTTGGTCCTTTTGCTTGTGTTCTTGCTTTGGGTAGAGCCGGGAGACGAGTATGTGATCGAGGAACCTGTTGAGTACGCTAACGAGGATCAAGCTTTCATTAACTCTGAGAACTTTGCAGGCAAGATGACCATACCCTCGAAATCACTTCTATCTTTGCTTGCTAGTTGTTTGCTTTATTGACATGCTGTGATACCTACCACTTGCTATATCATGCCTCCCATATTTCCATGTCAAGCCTCTAACCCACCTTTACTAGCAAACTGTTGTCTGGCTATGTTACCGCTTTGCTCAGCCCCTCTTATAGCGTTGCTAGTTGCAGGTGAGGATGAAGTTTATTCCTTGTTGGAACATGGATATTGTTGGGATATCATAATTATATCGTGATTACTTTAATGCATCTATATACTTGGTAAAGGGTGGAAGGCTCGGCCTTATGCCTGATGTTTTGTTCCTCTCTTGCAGCCTTAGTTTCCATCATACTGATGTTATGTTCCTTGATTTTGCGTTCCTTACGCGGTTGGGTTTTATGGGAACCCCTTGACAGTTCACCTTGAATAAAACTCCTCCAGCAAGGCCCAACCTTGGTTTTACCATTTTCCACCTAAACCTTTTCCCTTCGGTTCCGCGGACTCAAGGGTCATCTTTATTTTAAACCCTCGGGCCAGTGCTCCTCTGAGTGTTGGTCCAAACTGGGCGATGTCCGGCGCCCCCTGGGCAACCAGGGTCTATGCCAACCTGACGTCTGGCACATCTGGTGTGCCCTGAGAATGAGATACGTTCGACTCCTATCGACATTTGTCAGCACATCGGGAGGCTTTGCTGGTCTTGTTTTACCTTTGTCGAATTGTCTTGTAACCGGGATTCCGAGTCTGATCAGGTCTTCCTGGGAGAAGGAATATCCTTCGTTGACTGTGAGAGCTTGTGATGGGCTAAGTTGGGACACCCCTGCAGGGTTTTGAACTTTCGAAAGTCGTGCCCGCGGTTATGGGCAGATGGGAATTTTTTAATATCCGGTTGTAGAGAACTTGACACTTAACTTAATTAAAATGAATCAACCGCGTGTATAGCCGCGAGTGGCTCGGCCATCCTCGATCCACGAGCGCTTAGATCTGATCCAGAAGGTTGACCCCCCGTTTTTTCACCAAGTCATGAGAATTTTACATTCTGGTGCTACCTTTGACCTGCTGTAACTTCTTGTGCGATGCTCCGTTTTGTGCGTGTTATATGTCTAAATGTTCATCATGATATGCTCTTCATTTAATTCCATTGTGCCATGCTTTCTTCAGTCAATCTTGATGCCCAAATCGTTGATGCAAGAGTGATATAAAATGTTTGCTCCTGTTACTTAGCAGATTATGAGGATTTGTCATTTTTGTCACATTTGTTGTGTGCTGCATATGGGCATGAGCTCTACATGTGTTTTGGTCTATGCAATGCCATCTTTACAGAGGTGTTTGCCACGTATTTTTGTGATCAATGTGGTGACTAGCACAAGCATGCAAAGTAGCCTTCGTGTTATTGCTGATTTCAGGGACTTAGGATTTCACTAAGTCATTTTTCCTGTTGTTATTTTTATGCCATGTAACCATGATGCTACAATGAGATCCATGCTTGTTTTGAGTTGCTTCAGTAAGGATGAGTTAGACATATGGTGTTTCTCTATCTATCCATGCCCCTGGTTGCAATTATGGAGTGCCCTAGCATTACTTAATCTTGCTCTACTTTTGCTATAAAATGTTCCTGGCAGATTGTTTACATGTTAATCAATTTTGCCATGGTTGTTGTAGTTGATGCATGCATGCTACGAACTTTCTCCTGCAATGGTTAGCTTCTTGAACATGTCTTCTTTCTGTTGGTATGCTTAGTTTGTCATGCATTTCTTTCTGATGAGTGATTTGAGCAAGCAAAGATGCCTTCATAATTCTGTTTTATGCCATGCTCTGTTTTCTGCTAAGTCTGAACCTGTTAATAAAACTTGTAATGTTTACATGGGTGCCATCATATCTTCTGTGCCTTTTTGGCTCATGATTAGTAAGGGACTTTTCATCTATGCATTTAGTAGATTCATGCCATGCCTTTGTTTGCTATGATGTGTTCCTGTTGCATGTTGTTTGCTAGCTTTAAACAGGGCTTCCTCATGTTATTCCTGGCATGTTAGTATTTTCACTAAGTCTGTGATGCTGATATCTTTTGCACTTTTGCCATGCTTGTTTGAACCTGCTCTTGCGTGATTTAGCCATAGCTCAGTGTTCATGTTTTTTCAAGCATATTGACTATATCACTGACATATACTTTGTTTCTTCGTTGGAGTGCGGTAGCTTAATTTCTTGTTGCATTCTAGATGGCATCGTGCTGTTAATCACAGAATTGTGCCATTCTTTTTTTACCTGCCATTTGCAAACCGTGCAGCCGATTCCGGTGATCTTTATATCGATTTTGACCGAAATTATCTCATCTCTTCAGCGGCACACTTGGTTTGCCAAGTTGATGCCTTGATCGATCTTTTCCTTTCGGAGCACACATATGCATTGCATATCACATCTCGCATATCACGCCATGTTTTGCATCATGCTGCCTGTGCATTGCACCATGATTGATTGTTGGTCTTTTTTCTTGTGTTCTTCCTTTGGGTAGAGCCGGGAGGCGAG